>NC_069499.1:190063728-190242676 GCF_027579735.1 Bombina bombina
TTAGATAATAGAAGTAAATTGTAAAGTTGTTTAAAATTGTATATCTGAATCATGAAAGAAATTGTTTTGGTTTCATGTCGCTTTAATAAACTCCAGCACCACCATTAGAGTACGTCCAGAGATTGTATTGTACAGAGTAAAAATGTAAAAGAGGCCCCCAGATGCATGACAAGCTTTGCACTTTGATATTATCAATTGTAAACAATTTTGGCAACCATCCATTGACAGTGGCTATTAAAAACAAAGATAAGGGTTTTTAGTTCAGATTGCCTTTCACTATTTCTAAACCATTTAAGGAAGTATTTTTAAAATGTGTATAAGTGTATTTATTGGCTGTGTAGCTGTAAAATAGTAAATGTGAGAAATTAGTGGTATTTATAGTGCATTGACAGGACGTATTTTGATTAAAAAAAAACATTAGGGAACATTTTAACCAAAATAAAGTTATTATTTTAATTCTCTATTTTAGTTTTCTGGAAATCTATAATGAGCGTGTTCGAGACTTGCTGAACCAGTCGGACCATAAAAAACCTTACACTCTGCGAGTGCGGGAACATCCAGAGAAGGGACCATATGTGCAAGGTATAGCATGGAAAGGAGAAACTCAGAAATATTGCTGGAAAGAAGCTTTCTCCAACATAGGTGTGTCCGGTCCACGGCGTCATCCTTACTTGTGGGATATTCTCTTCCCCAACAGGAAATGGCAAAGAGCCCAGCAAAGCTGGTCACATGATCCCTCCTAGGCTCCGCCTACCCCAGTCATTCTCTTTGCCGTTGTACAGGCAACATCTCCACGGAGATGGCTTAGAGTTTTTTAGTGTTTAACTGTAGTTTTTATTATTCAATCAAGAGTTTGTTATTTTAAAATAGTGCTGGTATGTACTATTTACTCAGAAACAGAAAAGAGATGAAGATTTCTGTTTGTATGAGGAAAATGATTTTAGCAACCGTTACTAAAATCCATGGCTGTTCCACACAGGACTGTTGAGAGGAATTAACTTCAGTTGGGGGAACAGTGAGCAGTCTCTTGCTGCTTGAGGTATGACACATTCTAACAAGACGATGTAATGCTGGAAGCTGTCATTTTCCCTATGGGATCCGGTAAGCCATGTTTATTAAGATTGTAAATAAGGGCTTCACAAGGGCTTATTAAGACTGTAGACTTTTTCTGGGCTAAATCGATTCATTATTAACACATATTTAGCCTTGAGGAATCATTTAATCTGGGTATTTTGATAAGTTTATATCGGCAGGCACTTTTTTAGACACCTTTCTCTTTAGGGGCTTTCACAAATCATAGGCAGAGCCTCATTTTCGCGCCGGTGTTGCGCACTTGTTTTTGAGAGGCATGACATGCAGTCGCATGTGTGAGGAGCTCTGATACATAGAAAAGACTTTCTGAAGGCGTCATTTGGTATCGTATTCCCCTTTGGGCTTGGTTGGGTCTCAGCAAAGCAGACACCAGGGACTGTAAAGGGGTTAAAGTTAAAAACGGCTCCGGTTCCGTTATTTTAAGGGTTAAAGCTTCCAAATTTGGGGTGCAATACTTTTAAGGCTTTAAGACACTGTGGTGAAATTTTGGTGAATTTTGAGCAATTCCTTCATATTTTTTCGCAATTGCAGTAATAAAGTGTGTTCAGTTTAAAATTTAAAGTGACAGTAACGGTTTTATTTTAAAACGTTTTTTGTACTTTGTTATCAAGTTTATGCCTGTTTAACATGTCTGAACTACCAGATAGACTGTGTTCTGAATGTGGGGAAGCCAGAGTTCCTTCTCATTTAAATAAATGTGATTTATGTGACAATGACAATGATGCCCAAGATGATTCCTCAAGTGAGGGGAGTAAGCATGGTACTGCATCATTCCCTCCTTCGTCTACACGAGTCTTGCCCACTCAGGAGGCCCCTAGTACATCTAGCGCGCCAATACTCCTTACTATGCAACAATTAACGGCTGTAATGGATAATTCTGTCAAAAACATTTTAGCCAAAATGCACACTTGTCAGGGTAAGCGCGACTGCTCTGTTTTAGATACTGAAGAGCATGACGACGCTGATAATAATGGTTCTGAAGGGCCCCTAAACCAGTCTGATGGGGCCAGGGAGGTTTTGTCTGAGGGAGAAATTACTGATTCAGGGAACATTTCTCAACAAGCTGAACCTGATGTGATTACGTTTAAATTTAAGTTGGAACATCTCCGCATTCTGCTTAAGGAGGTATTATCCACTCTGGATGATTGTGACAAGTTGGTCATCCCAGAGAAACTATGTAAAATGGACAAGTTCCTAGAGGTCCCGGGGCTCCCAGAAGCTTTTCCTATACCCAAGCGGGTGGCGGACATTGTAAATAAAGAATGGGAAAGGCCCGGTATTCCTTTCGTCCCTCCCCCCATTTTTAAAAAATTGTTTCCTATGGTCGACCCCAGAAAGGACTTATGGCAGACAGTCCCCAAGGTCGAGGGAGCGGTTTCCACTTTAAACAAACGCACCACTATACCCATTGAAGATAGTTGTGCTTTCAAAGATCCTATGGATAAAAAATTAGAAGGTTTACTTAAAAAGATGTTTGTTCAGCAGGGTTACCTTCTACAACCAATTTCATGCATTGTCCCTGTCACTACAGCCGCGTGTTTCTGGTTCGATGAGCTGGTAAAGGCGGTCGATAGTGATTCTCCTCCTTATGAGGAGATTATGGAAAATCAGAGGACCAGAGACTCACTCCGTTGGTGGCTGTCCCTGGACAACCTGTCACAAGGGATGACCTTCCGCAGACCAGAGTGGGTCATTGTCACGACCGACGCCAGTCTGATGGGCTGGGGCGCGGTCTGGGGATCCCTGAAAGCTCAGGGTCTTTGGTCTCGGGAAGAATCTCTTCTACCGATAAATATTCTGGAACTGAGAGCGATATTCAATGCTCTCAAGGCTTGGCCTCAGCTAGCGAGGGCCAAGTTCATACGGTTTCAATCAGACAACATGACAACTGTTGCGTACATCAACCATCAGGGGGGAACAAGGAGTTCCCTGGCGATGGAAGAAGTGACCAAAATCATTCTATGGGCGGAGTCTCACTCCTGCCACCTGTCTGCTATCCAC
The DNA here is from genome assembly GCF_027579735.1 of Bombina bombina. Lineage (NCBI taxonomy): Eukaryota > Metazoa > Chordata > Amphibia > Anura > Bombinatoridae > Bombina > Bombina bombina. The sequence goes on from NC_069499.1 coordinate 190,066,822, forward strand.
ATCCCAGGAGTGGAAAATTGGGAAGCGGATTTTCTGAGTCGTCAGACATTGCATCCGGGGGAGTGGGAACTCCATCCGGAAATCTTTGCCCAAGTCACTCAACTGTGGGGCATTCCAGACATGGATCTGATGGCCTCTCGTCAGAACTTCAAAGTTCCTTGCTACGGGTCCAGATCCAGGGATCCCAAGGCGGCTCTAGTGGATGCACTAGTAGCACCTTGGACCTTCAAACTAGCTTATGTATTCCCGCCGTTTCCTCTCATCCCCAGGCTGGTAGCCAGGATCAATCAGGAAAGGGCGTCGGTGATCTTGATAACTCCTGCGTGGCCACGCAGGACTTGGTATGCAGATCTGGTGAATATGTCATCGGCTCCACCATGGAAGCTACCTTTGAGACGAGACCTTCTTGTTCAAGGTCCGTTCGAACATCGGAATCTGGTCTCACTCCAGCTGACTGCTTGGAGATTGAACGCTTGATCTTATCGAAGCGAGGGTTCTCAGATTCTGTTATCGATACTCTTGTTCAGGCCAGAAAGCCTGTAACTAGAAAGATTTACCACAAAATTTGGAAGAAATATATCTGTTGGTGTGAATCTAAAGGATTCCCTTGGGACAAGGTTAAGATTCCTAAGATTCTATCCTTCCTTCAAGAAGGATTGGACAAAGGATTATCTGCAAGTTCCCTGAAGGGACAGATTTCTGCCTTGTCTGTGTTACTTCACAAAAAGCTGGCAGCTGTGCCAGATGTTCAAGCCTTTGTTCAGGCTCTGGTTAGAATCAAGCCTGTTTACAAACCTTTGACTCCTCCTTGGAGTCTCAACTTAGTTCTTTCAGTTCTTCAGGGGGTTCCGTTTGAACCCTTACATTCCGTTGATATTAAGTTATTATCTTGGAAAGTTTTGTTTTTGGTTGCAATTTCTTCTGCTAGAAGAGTTTCAGAATTATCTGCTCTGCAGTGTTCTCCTCCTTATCTGGTGTTCCATGCAGATAAGGTGGTTTTACGTACTAAACCTGGTTTTCTTCCAAAAGTTGTTTCTAATAAAAACATTAACCAGGAGATTATCGCACCTTCTCTGTGTCCGAAACCAGTTTCGAAGAAGGAACGTTTGTTGCACAATTTGGATGTTGTTCGCGCTCTAAAATTCTATTTAGATGCTACAAAGGATTTTAGACAAACATCTTCCTTGTTTGTTGTTTATTCCGGTAAAAGGAGAGGTCAAAAAGCAACTTCTACCTCTCTCTCTTTTTGGATTAAAAGCATCATCAGATTGGCTTACGAGACTGCCGGACGGCAGCCTCCCGAAAGAATCACAGCTCATTCCACTAGGGCTGTGGCTTCCACATGGGCCTTCAAGAACGAGGCTTCTGTTGATCAGATATGTAGGGCAGCGACTTGGTCTTCACTGCACACTTTTACCAAATTTTACAAGTTTGATACTTTTGCTTCTTCTGAGGCTATTTTTGGGAGAAAGGTTTTGCAAGCCGTGGTGCCTTCCATCTAGGTGACCTGATTTGCTCCCTCCCATCATCCGTGTCCTAAAGCTTTGGTATTGGTTCCCACAAGTAAGGATGACGCCGTGGACCGGACACACCTATGTTGGAGAAAACAGAATTTATGTTTACCTGATAAATTACTTTCTCCAACGGTGTGTCCGGTCCACGGCCCGCCCTGGTTTTTTAATCAGGTCTGATAATTTATTTTCTTTAACTACAGTCACCACGGTTTCATATGGTTTCTCCTATGCAAATATTCCTCCTTAACGTCGGTCGAATGACTGGGGTAGGCGGAGCCTAGGAGGGATCATGTGACCAGCTTTGCTGGGCTCTTTGCCATTTCCTGTTTGGGAAGAGAATATCCCACAAGTAAGGATGACGCCGTGGACCGGACACACCGTTGGAGAAAGTAATTTATCAGGTAAACATAAATTCTGTTTTTTAACTTGCTGAACATTGTTGACCAATATCTTATAACACTTACTAACAAACTCTCTATTGTTGGGGGGAGGGGTCATTTTCTGCAATTCACTACAAATGAGTATGCTGAAAATGACGTGTGCAAAAACTGCTGCTCTAAAAACAAATCCGAAAAATCTATAACTCAAAGGGCTATTATAGTGAAAAATGACTAATGGTATGAATTTGTTTCATTTTATCACTAGCAACGCTAAAAAGCAATGTGTTTAACCCCCTTTGTGGTTGTTTCTGTGCTATACAGATTTTATTTTGCTAGCATTTTTATTTTATAAATAGAGTAACTGTATCGTGAAAAGCATGTGATAGCATTAAATTTGATTCATTTGGATAATGGTGTATGAACGTGAAATCTTGCAAACAAAAAAAGATTCTATATATAGCAATATAAAGCTTTAGAAGAATATAAAAATACCTAAATATCTCATTTTAGTTGAAATAATCTTTATTGTCAGAAAGGAAGATAAGAGACAGTATATCTAATACACCATGCTCCTAGTTCAGATAAACATATATTTATATTCTTTGTTACAGTCTCAAGACCTCTTATCATGTTCGATAAAGTTTTATAATTCCATATATCTGTCTCAAACAAAGTGAGAGATAGTTGGAGGATGAAACAACCTCTCTCAGCAATTTGTATATCCATCTGGCTTTTCCAATGTATCTCCATCATTATTGAAATCTCTGATAGTCCATAGAGTCTTAGGAAAAGCTCCCACCCACTGAAGTTGCCTACAGGCATAGGAGATATATGAGGTCCTGTTTATTTTCCCGAAGTAGGAACGAAATTATCCATAGTCTTCCTTACCCTCCCTTTTCTAATGCGTATTCCTTTTATTTTAATAATTATAAACATTAAACATAAACTTTTGTAACTGTAAAACAATAAACTCATAACTGTATAACTTTTAAATCTCCCTTATCTCACTTCTATCTCTGTTCATGATCCAGTGGACCCAAATCTTTTGGAAATGTGTCGTGTTATCCTGCAACCAAGAGGCAGATTCTGACATAGCATATATATTATCTAACCTGTTAATCACTTCTGACCATGTTAGTGAACCTGTTCTCCAGTGTTTGGCTATACATATCCTCATGGTTGTACAGAGTATATTTATGAATATATTGGTAGCTAAGTTTAAGGATTCATCTGAGACATGCAAGAGGGCCTGCACCACCGTTAGCGTCATAGATTTATGTAATAGGATACTTATCAATTTAGATAGTTTGTTCCAAATTTGTTTTATCTCCCCACATTCCCACCACATATGCATATAATTTCCAATTTCTGCACAGCCTCTATAACAGAGTCTACTTTTCTGCAATGTATAATGTGCAGTTCTTATGGGTGTAAGATACCACCTGTAGGATGTTTTAATAGAGTTTTCGATAAGGTCTGCGCATATCAGCCCCTTGCTAATCTTAGAAAGTATTTGTGTCCATCTGTCATCATCATATGTTTCACCTAAGTCTCTTTCCCAGTTCTCATGAAGCGTCAATTTAGAGCCTTTTTTTGCATCTTGTATTGCCAAGTACAGTTGTGATATTAGTTTTTTATTTCTACCTGGGGTTATAGTAATGTGTTCTGTTGTAGTGTATGGGTTTAATGGTTTGTGTTGTCTGTATTTGTATATTGCGGTGGATATCTGCAGGTATAGGAACCAATGCAAGGTGTCCGGCTGAAGTTTATCTTTCAGTTGGGTGTGTGTGAGCATTTTACCTTTATCTAAAAAGTCTGTGACTCTGTAGAGGCCTTTATTTTCCCACTTACTTATTAGTTTTTGAAATTCTGCAGGAAGTATAGCGCCCAATGGTATTATCTTAGTACCCTTGGGTATGAGGCCTAGAGAAGTTGTGAGGTATTTCCAATTATGTTTGGACTCCTTTGTCACCTTGAGTTTGTATAGTGTTTTGTTTGTTGTGTTTGAGGTGTTCCATACAATCGTTGCTGGATCATTCACCCCAGCTAAGTCTGCCTCTAGTCTAGTCCAGGTTATTTCTCGACAATTTTTGCTTATCAGTGTAATTTGTGATAACCTGGCTGCCTGATAGTAGTCTAACAGATTCGGCACCCCCCACTCCCCCAAGCTGTTTGTGTTGTTTTAATAGTTGGGAGGCTATTCTAGCTCTTTTGGATCCTCGTAGGAACCTAATTAGGTCCATCTGGAGATCTGCTAGCTCTCTTTGTGGTACTTTAATTGGTAATGCTCTGAAGAGATATAATATTCTCGGTAGAATATTCATCTTTATGATCAATTATCGGCCATACCAGGAGAAACACCCCCTCCTCCATCTACCCAAATCCCTTCTTACAGTCTTAAAGATCTCAGTATAGTTTGCCTTATAGAGTCCTTCTAGTGTGTTTGTTATGTTAACTCCTAAGTATTTGATAGATTTTTTAGCCCACTTAAAGTCAAAATTCGCTTCTATCAACTTACAAGTATGTAGTGGTAGTGTCAGCGGTATAGCCTCACACTTATGTGAATTTATTTTGAAGCCTGAGATTTTTGAAAATTCATCAATGACTTGATATAGATGAGGAAGTGATCTTAAAGGTCTTGTCAATGTAAGCAAAATGTCATCTGCAAATAAGGTGAGTTTATATTCTTCTTTGTTGATTTTTACTCCGGTAATGTCTTTTGCTCCCCTGATGTAGGCCGCTAAAGGTTCTATACTTAGTGCAAATAATAGAGGTGATAGCGGGCAGCCCTGACGTGTCCCATTCAATATTTTAATTGGCCTAGACTGATGGCCCGTTGCTCTTATAGTTGCTGTCGGGTCTGAATACAGGTTTTTAATAACCGTCATGAATTGTCCTCTGAAACCCATGAATGTTAGTGTCTCAAACATATATTCCCAGTCGACCCTATCAAACGCCTTCTCTGCATCCAGAGATAGAAGCAGAGAAGGTGTTTTTGTCCCCACCAAGTACTCAATCAGAGACACCGTTCGTCTCACATTATCTGGGGCTTCCCTTTCTTTTATGAATCCTACCTGGTCGGGATGTATCAATGAGGGTAGATATAATTTGAGTCCATTTGCTAAAATTTTTGTAATTTTTTTTAAATCTTGGTTAATCAATGAGATCGGCCTATAGTTTTGATATTTTTTGGGATTCCTTCCTGGTTTGGGTATAACCACTATTTTGGCCTGCAATATGTCCTGTGGGATACGGGTACCCTGCATGATGTCACATAAGGAAATGGTTAAAAGGAGAATAACCATATTCCAAAAGTATGCATAAAGAGCACTCTGGCTGAAAGGTGAATTTCCAAGAACAGGATAAATAAAATATATCCTTTATTATTAAATTAAAAAAACAAACACAAGTTGGTTAGATGACATACAAATTAAAAATAACCCAGGTATAGGTACCAGATATACAGAGTAAGTGAGATCACTAGTGAAAGGGTTCTGCCTAAATCTATTCACATATAGACAGTGATCTCAACGGTAATATTTTGATGACCCACACACCTTATTAATAAGAGGAAAGAAATATTATTACTCAAACTATGTAGTTAGTTAAATAATAAAGTTCACAAAACTGCTACAGAGGATGTGAAAAACCATACAGATAAGGTGTGAATGTAATTCACACCTGTTATACAAGTATGTGTATGTAGCGTAAGTGCTTCAGCTATTGAATCCCCAGGGGATATGTAATAGTTAATACAGTGTTAGACTCTCCAAACCCAATATATAGTCCACAATAAGTAAATTATTAGGAGCTAGCACCCAAAGGGTATATATAGACTCTATAATGTCTGAATGTGTAGATTGATCAAAAGGGGATATAGTAAAAGATCAATAAAGAAGGCCAAACAGAGAGCCAGACAAAAGCCTCGACAAAATTTATTATACAAAAGAAACAAACAGAGTTCACAAATACCCAGACTTATTCTGACTCACAATGCTCAAACCCCCCAAATTACAAACATAATCAAAAAACACTGGAATATCTTAATGATGGATCCTATACTTAAAACGATGCTAGGAGATAAACCCGCGTTTGGATTCAGAAGAACCAAAAACATTAAAGACATTGTTACTAGTAGTCATTTTCAAAGAAACAAAACTACCTCAGCATTCAATCCAGGTGCCCACAAATGCGGAAATTGTAGTACGTGTAAATTTATGCGCAATACCTCGACAATCCAAGATCGTTTCGGAAGAGAACATAAAATCAAACGTTATATTAGCTGCAACACTGAGTGTAATTTACGTACTCCGATGCACTTGTAATCTGTATTATGTGGGTATGATGACCAGGAAACTGAGAACCAGGCTGATGGAACATCTCAGAAACATAAAGAATGCTGCTAAAGATAAAGAGGACTCAAAAAACTTAACTAGTGTAGCAGCACACTTCTTGAGAAATCATAACTCCAACCAAAGTGACTTACAATGTTGGGGTATCGAGAAAGTCAGCCTAGGTTTCAGGGGTGGCAATTTAGAGACTGCATTATTAAAATCTGAAAGTCGTTGGATATATTTATTGAACTCTGTCCAACCCTGGGGTCTCAATGAACAGAATAATCTCTATGTATTTCTATAGATAGACTCACTAGGTGAGCTAAGAACTTCAGATGAGCTCAGGACTTCAGATGAACGAGGATTAGATCACTATCCTTATATTATGTCCTTATGTAGAAACAGGGATATTTGATTTATATACAATTTTTGCAAGATGAGATTATACAGGTCAATATTATTACTCTCATATTGAGAAATTATCATTTATAATATAATGATTATTTACACAAATAAAAATTTGGGAATTCTTGTGGCACTTATACTATATATAACATGATACTTAACTAGTAATTAATCACAATAACATTGGATTATTTATATCCAATTTTTCCTACTCTGAATTATCAAACGTTATAGTTTATACAGTGCTATCCAAACTAAATTCCAACATACAAGATCATTAATCTCACTATCTTCATATTTATTTTTATTTCATGTTCATATGATTTAAATAAAATTATGACATAATCATAATCTAAGGTATACTCAATTTCATTAATGTACAGTATTCTATACCTTATTCCATCTACAGATATGGATTATGACTCTTCCAGTGAATCTGTGATGTGGATTACATTTTATTCCAATGGATACACAGGATATTATATATTTACACTAGATAAAAAACCTGACTTTAATTTTAGGATTTCTAAGTCAGGGCCTTAATAGAAAATATATAGAATCCATATGCAGAAAACCTGCTAATATGAATTATTCAAATACTATGTTTATTCACCAATACGCCCTAACATCACATAATGTGTTTCGCTCACAGCATAGCACAAAAACCTTAGCACTATTTACTTTGTTCTTATTAATATAGAGCTTCAACAACATCATCACACAATTTTCACTAATTTCATATTATATTCTGGAAAAAGATATAATTTCTATGATTTTTATTTCGTCACCTAGGGACACATCTCTATTGTCACTTTTTACCTGCATCCTCTACCTTATTTGATTTCACCACAATTTCACCAATGTGGAATATCACTATCATATTTTGTTGATTCAAATAGTTCGCAAGTTTTATGCACGTTTCTACCACACATTTTTAATAAATTTGAAACACAAACTTTTTATCACACATCTGAGTCATGACCATATCATAATTATATCAATTTTGATGTTTATTTATTAAAGCAAAACAAAATGTTTTTTCAATTTGGTAAGATTTTTGTCTATATCCCATACTTGCCTAACTTTATCTACACTGTACTATACATCCCTTTTGTTCTACCATAACCTATATTTTGATTATAATCATCACATTTAGAGGAGTACATCTTCGTGATGATTCTTATGCACACATCTACTTGCTGCCGGGATTTAGAATCATTATAATCCCTAAATAGCATTACTACTTATGTGATTCTGTATGGCTCACTTTAAACACGATCTTGCATATCACACATTGGTTCTAGCAAATGTCTATCATGTACATTCTTGTCATGATTCCATAACCAATTGGAATGCTGCGTAGGTGGAACTTCCGGTTCTCAGGATATATAATCCCTTAGATCCGGTGGCTCGCTGCCTTTGATAAAGCCCTATCGGGCGAAACGCGTCAGGAGAGAGTTGTGGACACGTTCACACTCTATCTTCATGTCATTTTAAAAGCCTGGTTGTACATAAGATGTACGTTACTCACAAAAAACACACACAGAGAGTTAATTTGTGATTGGTCTGGGTTGTGCCAGACTTAGCTTAGCTGACTGATGTGCTCAAACCATACATTTACATTTCAGCCCGGTAAACTTGCTTAATATTATTTACTCACATTTACTAGCCACTACCGGAGGTCGAAATTAACTATTTTCTATATCGTATGATTGTTCTGTGAACTGTGATTGAATGGAGACCATGTGTTTGATACTTGTTATATAGTAATTCAAGCCAAACTCGTTACACTGTTTCCATCTGAAATTATAGCGCATGCTCTGTCTGATTCTACATTAAATTTAATATACTTACGGTCTGGGTTGTGCCAGACTTTAGTTAACCGAAACTTGAGAGCTTGCTTTGTATGATGAAATATTACAGTTAATACACTGTGGATGGGGGTTATACCAGACTCAATTTACAATTACGAGCCACTAACGGAAATCAATTTGCCTATACCATATGAATGTTCTTTGAACTTTGACCGGATGGAGACTATGTGCTTGATACTTTTTACAGAGTAATTTAAGCTGAACACGATATACGGTTTCCATCTAGAACATTAAGAGATGTTTTGTTTGATCGCATATCAAATTTAATATACTTTCGGTCTGGGTTGTGCCAGACTTTACTTAGCCGTAACTTGAGTACATGCTGTGTGTGATTACGCATTACAATCATCATACTGAGGGTTTGGGTTATGCTAGACGCAACTTACCCGTGCTACACAAGTAGATAACATACATCTAGTGTTTGACAGCATGTTCATAACTCATAGGCTATTAATGTGAGATACGCTTGAGTGACACAATACTTATGTGTTGACTGTAACTGATTGCAAACGAAGTACTTAATACTTTTTGTATACTTATTCAAGCATAACACGCTCTAACGTTCTCCTAATTGAGTTATAATAAGTCCTTGGCTAATTAAATACATAGTAGAAGTACTTACAGTCTGGGTTGTGCCAGATTCCAACTGATAACTAATCGACTATCTTTATATCAAGACTGGGTTGATACATATGTTATATTACCATAACTCTGACTCTCTGGTTGAGTGGACCATTATTAGCCTGATCTATGATTCTACTTTCATAGAGGTACAAACTTACAGCTGATAGAACGCAGTGCTGTATTGGAGTGACTTGATTCTACTGATTTATTATTATTAACTCCTAGTCCTGGTTATGCCAGACTTTATTATTATTTTTTCGTAATTTATATGCTGCAGGCTAGCTCCACCAATACCCAGGCTTTGATTAATATTAATTAACCCTTCATTTGAGAGGGACAACTGCATTTATTTATCTACATCTGTAATAACGGCATAGAAACATAGATATTGACGGCAGATAAGAGCCATAGGCCCAGCAAGTCTGCCCGACCTTACCTAACAGTATAAACTTATCTAGTTCGTAGGATAGCCCTATGCTTGTCCCATGCATTTTTAAAGTCCCCCACAGTGTTTGTTGCTACTACCTCTTGAGGAAGTTTATTCCATAAATCAATCACTCTTTCTGTAAAGAAGTGCTTCCTCAAATTACTTCTGAATCTACTACCCTTTAGCTTGAGCTCATGACCCCTTGTTCTTGAATTTTCCATTTTATGTAAAATACCCACAGCCTCAGTTTTACTAAACCCTTTAATGTACTTGAAAGTTGCTATCATATCACCTCTTTCCCTTCTCTCCTCTAAGCTATACATATTTAGGTCATTGAGCCTATCCTGGTAAGTTTTATTTTTTAGACCATGTACCATTTTGGTAGCCCTCCTTTGCACAGATTCAAGTTTGTTAATATCCTTCTGAAGATATGGTCTCCAGAACTGCACACAATACTCAAGATGAGGCCTAACTAATGATCTATAAAGTGGCATAAGAACCTTACTATTTCTGCTGCAAATACCTCTACCAATACATCCAAGCATTCTGCTAGCCTTACTCGCTGCATTACTACATTGTTTACTAAGTTTTAAATCATCTGAAATAATAATTCCCAAGTCCTGTTCCTCGTCTGTAACAGTCAGTAAAGTGTCATTGAGTCTGTAATTAACATTTGGATTTTTCTTCCCTAAATGCATTATTTTACACTTTGCTGTGTTAAACTTTAGACCCCAGTCATTTGTCCAATCCTCCAATTGTTGTATATCACTTCTCATTTTGTCTACCCCCCCTGGAACATCCACTCTGTTGCAAATTTTTGTATCATCTGCAAAGAGACATACTTTCCCCTGTAGCCCTTTGCTGATATCGCAGATAAATATGTTAAACAAAACAGGCCCCAGAACTGACCCCTGAGGAACACCACTAGTAACAGCCCCCTCTGCTGAATGAACTCCATTTACTAAGACACTTTGTTTTCTGTCCTTAAGCCAGCATTCCACCCAGTTCACAATTTTTAAATCTAGACCAAGGAGATATAGTTTGTGAATAAGTTTATTGTGTGGGACGGTGTCAAATGCTTTGCTGAAATCTAGATATGCTACATCAACTGCTCCTCCCTTGTCTAATACTTTTGTTACATAATCAAAGAAGTCAATTAGATTAGTCTGACATGATCTCCCTGAAGTAAAACCATGCTGATTTTGGTCCTCTAAATTGTTTGTCTTTATGTAAGTCATAATTCTTTCTTTTAAGAGGCTTTCCATTAATTTCCCTACTACTGAAGTTAAACTAATTGGCCTGTAGTTGCCAGATTCTTCTCTACTGCCCTTTTTATGAAGGGGTATTACATTTGCTATTCTCCAATCATCTGGGACAGCTCCTGTTAATAGTGACTGATTAAACAGATCAGTTAATGGGACAGTTAGCACTGATCGAAGTTCTTTTAAAACCCTTGGATGAATATTATCAGGACCCACTGCCTTTGTAACATTTATTTTTGATAATGCTAACAAAACCTCATCCTCTGTAAAAAGATTACTGTTAAGCTTGTTTCTATTTTGCGTTGCATCCCTTAATGTAGACATTGTATCTTCACAATCTTTAGTGAAAACAGAACAGAAGTAATCATTGAGACAGTCTGCAATCTGCTTATCTCCTTCTATTATTCTACCATCAACTGATTTCAATTTTACTATTCCTACCTTATTTTTTCTTCTTTCACTGATATATCTAAAGAATGTTTTGTCCCCATGTTTTACTGACTGTGCTATCTTCTCTTCTGCATGAGCTTTAACCTTCCTAATTAACTGCTTAGTCTTTTTTTGTTGGAGTCTCCATATTTTCATATCATCATCTGCTTGTGTGTGTCTGTAATTTTTATAAGCTATCTTTTTTGTCTTTACAGCATGTGCTACTTCTTTGGAAAACCAAATTGGTTTCCGCTTTCTTTTACTTTTACAGACATGTCTAATACAGTGTGCGGTTGCATCTAAAATGGCACCTTTCACAAATTCCCACTGTTCTTGAACCCCTGTAATAAGAGTTTTCCCCTTTAAATAGTTCTTTAGGTATTCTCCCATTAATGAAAAATCTGCCGTCCTAAAGTCTAAAACTTTTGTTTTAGTCTGGGTGGACAGTTCCTGAACATGAATACTAAACCAAACAGATTGATGATCACTGGATCCTAAGTTCTCACCTACAGACACATCTGAAACTGTATCACTGTTTGTAAGTATTAGATCTAATATAGCTTCCTTACGAGTTGGTTCCTTGACTAATTGTTCAAGTGATTCCCCTAGCAGAGATTCAAGAATATACCTGCTTCTAGCCGATCTGGCAGAAGGAATCTTCCAGTCTATATCTGGCAAATTAAAGTCCCCCAGTACTATAACCTTACCCTTCATGGTCATTTTGGTTATTTCATCTAATAACAGATTGTCCAGTTTTTCATCCTGCAATGGAGACCTATATACAACCCCTATTCTAAAAACATTTTTATCTCCAATTTCCAAAGTCACCCAAATACTTTCCACCTCATCATTTGTTCCTACAATTTCAGTAACCTTTATATTTTCATTTACATACAAAGCAACTCCTCCACCTTTCTTTCCTACTCTGTTCTTTTTAAATAACCTGTATCCAGGTATGACTATGTCCCAGTCATGCAAATCATTGTACCATGTTTCTGTTATAGCTACTAAATCCAAGTTGTCCCTAGTCATTATTGAAATGAGTTCAGGTAATTTATTTCCTAAGCTGCGAGCATTTGTGCTCATGGCACGAAGAATTTTTCTACTAGAATTTCTAGAATTGTTACTTGGACTAACAGTTTTGGCATGCTGTGGGGGGCAGGTGGATATATTAATGCTACCCCCCTTTATTAGTTTAAATGATTTCTAATAAAGTATTTAAACTCCTCTCCCAGATACTCTGTTCCTTTAGCATCCAAATGCAAGCCATCTCTCCTAAATAACCTAGTATCTTTCCAAACAGAGCTATAATGGCCAATAAAACCAAATCCTCGTTCCCTGCACCACTTATCTAACCAAGAATTAAATGTTGTTTTCCGCTCCATCTTTCCTGCTTCCTGGCCATACACAGGTAAAATAGCAGAAAATGATAGAGTTGATGCCACAGTCTCTAAATGATTACCTAGGTCACAAAACTCTTTCTGAACAGCAGCAACATGACTACTAGCCAGATCATTTGTTCCTAAATGTACAATCACATCTAACTCACTTCCCTTTTCTGCTGCCTTAACAATTCTCAAAATACGATTCTTATCCCTGTGAGCAGTAGCTCCTGGAAGACATCTAACCTCCCTTGTTTCTCCTTTACTTTCACCTAAATACACATTCCTCAAAATAGGCATTTATATAGCCACTCTGTTTCCAGTCAGTGTCCTGTGGATACTTATCAGGGGGCACTTCACTGAATTCCAGATACTATTAATTTGTACTATCTACAGTAACTTATATCTTAATTAACCTTTTTCTGTATGGACTTACTTTGAGATGCATCTACAGAATTTTCACTGGCAGGTTTCTGTTTAGCAACTTTATCTCTAGACTGATTTGAATGCACATTCAGACATTATAGAGTCTATATATACCCTTTGAGTGCTAGCTCCTAATAATTTACTTAGTGTGGATTATATATTGGGTTTGGACAGACTAACACTGTATTAACTATTACATATCCCCTGGGGATTCAATAGCTGAAGCACTTACGCTACTTACACATACTTGTTTAACAGGTGTGAATTACATTCACACCTTATCTGTATGATTTTTCACATCCTCTGTAGCAGTTTTGTGAACTTTATTATTTAACTAACTACATAGTTTGAGTAATAATATTTCTTTCCTCTTATTAATAAGGTGTGTGGGTCATCAAAATATTACCGTTGAGATCACTGTCTATATGTGAATAGATTTAGGCAGAACCCTTTCACTAGTGATCTCACTTACTCTGTATATCTGGTACCTATACCGGGGTTATTTTTAATTTGTATGTCATCTAACCAACTTTGTTTGGTTTTTTAATTTAATAATAAAGGTTTTATTTTATTTATCCTGTTCTTGGAAATTCACCTTTTAGTCAGGGCCCAGAGTGCTCTTTATGCATACTTTTTGAATATGGTTATTCTCCTTTTAACCATTTCCTTATGTGTCAGTATTATTATATCTATGCATGAGCACCATTTCCTTTACACATAGGGAATACCTACTTGCTGATCCCTAGATTTCTAAAAGAAATAATAAAATATTTTCTGATAAGGAAAAGCCTGTGTAGTGCCATTGTTTAATTTGTGTTTCTGACCCTGCATGATGTCATTGCAGAACTTGTGTAAGTGGGGGATCAGACATTTTTTGAATACTTTATAATATTCACCTGAGAACCCGTCAGGGCCCGCCGCCTTGCCTATTTTGAGATCTTTTATTGCTAGGGCGATTTCGTTTATTGTTATTTCTGTGTTTAGGGCTTCCATGTCTGTAGCATTGAGTTTCGGGAGTTTAGCCTTTTGCAGAAAATGGTGTCTAAGTGTTTTCGTCTGAGTAGTATGTTGGACTTTTTTTCTGTCATAAAGAGATTCATAATATTGTGCAAAGCAGTCCGTAATGTCTTGAGGGTGAGATGTAAGCGTCCCGTCTGCTTTTTTTAGTTGTTGTATAGTTAGATTTTTAGTCCTTTCCCTTAGTTTGTGAGCTAGAAATCTGTCTGGCTTATTAGCATATATGAAGTAATGTGCTTTCTACTTATGCATAGCTCTGAGGGAGTTCTCATTTAAAATCTTAGCTAGTGTTTGTCGCTTATGTGTTAGTTTATTGAAAATATCTGAGGTTAGTGTGCTTCTATGTGGATTTCAAGCGTTTCTATTTCCTGTTGAAGTATCTCTATGTGAGCCTTAATTTCTTGTGTGTATAGAGCTTTTTCCTTTATCAATAAACCTCTTATGAATGGTTTGTGGGCAGCCCACGTGATCGTTGGAGTGGTCGTTGTGTTTATATTCCAGTATTCTGTCAAGTTATGCATAATTTTGTCATATAATTCCGTTTTTTTTCGATAAATTGGGATCATAAGTCCATGACCTCTGTCTAATCACATTGACCAGTCCCTCTAATTGTATCTGGATAATAGAATGGTCCGACCAGACACATGCATGAATTGTGGAACTGCGTAAACTGGGGAGTAGAATTTGACTAATAAATATATAATCTAATTTGGTATAGATTTTTTGTGCTGGGGAGTAGTACGTGTGGTCATTCGTCTGCTTATATAATGTTACCCAGGTATCTATCACATTATGAGTTTCTAAGATATTCTTAATATTTTTAGAGATGGAATTATGTCTGGTTTGTTTATTAGTGAGTTTGTGAGGTGGATCTGCTTTGTGCATTTTCAGATTAATATTTAAGTCTCCGGCTCATATGATTTTCGATTGTGACCATTGTGTCAGTAGATGTGACAAGTGGTGAAAAAAAGTGGTGAAAAAAGTCATGCTGTTGTTCATTGGGTGCGTATATATTGCAAAGTGTAATTGATGTGTCTTGCATACGTCCTCTCACTATAAGATACCTGCCCTCTTTATCTGCCAGCACCTCTTCTTTAAAGTTAAGTGCATGTATAAGTTTTGACACTCCTCTCTTTTTTTTGTCAGTCGTGGAGTGGTATTGTTGCGTGAAATATCTACTCCAATATTTGGGTATTTGATTATTTGTAAATTGGATTTCTTGCAAGAATATAATATTAGCATTTAAGTTGTGATACTGTGTAATTGCTGTTTTTCTTTTATTATCCGTATTTAACCCTCTTACATTATGTGAGATTATTCTTATCTTGGGAGTCATGTGTCTATTCCCCTCCCCTTCTCTACCTGTAGCTGATCAATATCTTCACTTACAATGTTGTGAAATCCTCTGCTCTCCTGTATAACTTTTCCTGATGGAGAAACTTTCGTCTCACCTGCTCGACGGTACATAAAATAAATTGAAATGAACAAAAAACAAACAACAATAAACATTTGTATCTTATAACATTGTTTTTCCCTATAGCATATTTGCATAGTTCTAACCATAATGTCGGGATTGTAGTTTCTTAAAATATAGAGTTACTAACAACTTAAATTTATTGAAAGTGGGAAGTATATATATATATGGTCTAAGGAACGGGTTATAGTGGCATACGGCAAAGATATTGCCCAGATCTTATGTAAATATTGGACTTAATCTGCTTAATCACAAAAACAATGACTATATATAACATGGAATTTACATCTTTATGTCCATCGATATATCCCAAGCAAAGTTAGTTTTGTATATTGACATTTGTATACTCATCTGTATCCAGTATCCTCTGCCAAAATGATGAGGGACATATGTAGGGTATAATGCAAGAGATCAGGGAGTAGCGCTCTTCTAAAGATGCGCCTACAGAAGGTACTTCTCTGTTTGAGAGATGCTTTGTTGTTGTCCACGTGGTCTTCTTCTGGTGTCTTGCTGACTTTCCCGCATTACTGGACATTCTAATTTGAGAAGTTGGCAGGCCTCTGAGATATCTTCTTTGACCTTCACAGTGGTTGTTTTGCCATCCTGAAATATATGAAGCGCGAAGGGGAATCCCCATCGATACGCTATTTGATTCTTCCGTAGCAATTGTGTTAGGGGACGTAGTGCTGAGCGTTTCTGTAAGGTTCTGAGACATAAGTCTTGATAGAATTGTATTACAGATCCTTTAAATTTAAAAGTCAGATTCTTCCTAGCTGCTGCCATTATCTCCTCCTTTTCTTGAAAGCGGGATAATTTAGATATTATATCTCTTGGAGGTTCCCCCTCCTTCGGTTTCGCTCTTAGAGCTCTATGAGCTCTTTCCAATTGAAATTTTCCTTCTTCAGATGACCCTGTGATGGCTTGAAATAGATGTTTTAAATACTCATTTAATTCTGTTGCAGTTATTAATTCTGGAACACCCTTTAGGCGTATGTTGCATCTCCTGCTTCTATTTTCTAAGTCTTCAATCTTTTCAAGAATATCTTCTATATCCTGTTGTTGATCTGTCAGTTGATGTGTAATGTTAGTGATATCTTCTTCTATGGATTCATCCTTTTCTTCTGGTGTTTCCACTTTTGTTCCAAGCTCCAATATATCTTGTTTAATTTCTGCAAGACTGCTTGTAATTGTATCTTGAAATGAATCCATTTTTCCCCACATCTTATTAAAGTTTGCATTGATATCTTTTTTGGAGACTAGGTTCCTTAAGTCCCCTTTAGTAGCAGGAATGTCACCATCATGTTGCTGAGGTTCCAGTTCCTGTTCTAACTCCTCATCTTGTGTGTTAGGCTCCATTTCCTTTATTTTATCACTTTTAGATGATTTGAAGAAAAGATTTTTTGCAGCAAATTTACCTGGTGTAGTTAATTTATTTTGTCTTTTAGTTGCCATGTTGCAATGAATATTGCTAGTGCTAGAGAAACTGTGCTGCCTTTGCTTTTGTATGTTAATGCAGAGTCAACAGAGTTCAAACAATGCAAATAGTAGATTTTAGTTAATGAGGGCAAATGCAGCTGTTATCTCAAACTGTATCTTCAATACAATTTAAATGCTGTAGCTTTTTTCTTTTTTTAAAACAAGTTCATACATAGACCTGTTGTAATCTCTGTTGCCTTTAGCTGATATTGTAGCCTGGGAAGAGTTATGAGGGAAAAAGAATTGCAAACTGTCACTGTTTTTTCTCTCTGCTGTATTAAGATTATGAACGGACTTCTCCACACTTGCTTTATCTTAATATTTATTTCCCTCAGTCTTAAATATCACTGTATGTAGTGCTAAAACCTCCCTGGTTTATTTGTGTATCGATTTCCCTTTGCACTATTTAAAATAGATTGTTAGGCGTTGTGTTATATTCAGAAGCTAGCTAGGGGTCCTGTCCGGTGGCCATCTTTGTTTATTCCCACATGGCTATATAACGTTTTATAACTCTTATATTCTTATCATCCTTAAGCATGTATATTGTTTATATGCTTACCGGACTTCTAGTGGAGATATACCAGGTTACTTGTTATGTTGTTGAAGCTGAGATGATTTTTCTGTCTCCATTTCTGAGTAGCTCCTTTTTCTTGTTTCCCTGCAGCTTGTAAGATCTTTTTCCAGCTTGAATTCCTTTATCTGCAGTTTTGTGATCACATCTTTGGTTGCTGTCTGCTATTGTAAAGGGTATTTAATGTCCTATAACAGACCTGCAAGCTTTTGAGAGTTATAAACCCACTTTCTCTTGAAACTACAGCAGGAGCTCACACTTTACATGTCTGCCACCATGCTCATCCAGGCTCCGCCCCCTAACTATCTCATTTTAAAGGAACATTGGACAGTAAATACATTCTATGGGGTCTGGATTGTTAAAGGGACAGTATACACTCATTTTCATATAACTGCATGTAATAGACACTACTATAAAGAATAAGATGCACAGATACTGATATAAAAATCCAGTATAAAATGGTTTAAAAACGTACTTAGAAGCTTTTAGTTTAGCTCTGTTGAAAAGGCAGCTGGAAAGCCCACTGCAAGTGGGAAATAAGACACTCCCCCCCTCCCCCTTCTTTTGCATATGAAAAGACCCTTTTTTTAAAAAACAAGCTTTATGGGCTTTATAAATAGATCATCTACAAAACATTTATGCCAAGAAAAAATGAGTGTATAATGGCCCTTTAAGAACAAAAGTGAGGCTTACATGCTTATTGACTGACACAGGAATCGATCAGTTGAAAAAAACATTGCTGGATCACAACTAAATAGTGTAAAATTGTAAATGTAAAGCTTTTCCCACCTACCACACATCATTTCCTGCCCCTAGAGTAACAGTTTTACCCTCATGAACGAATCAGTTATTATTAAAAAAAAAAAAAATTGTTGCATTCATTTATTCAATTATTTGCTAAAAATTGTTTTGCGTCTAGCAACCGTTTATAAGCATTGTGGCAAAGTGATGCTATAAAGTGAAACGACATGTCACATATGCCCAAAGGAAAGACTAGAGTCTACCAAATCTGATGTCCTGTTGCATACAAGTTTAGTTTTTTTATGCTTAGCTCATGCATAATACAGTACCCTGATAAACACTTCACAAACAATATTTCTTCTACTAGATACGACGAGTCCACGGATTCATCCTTACTTATGGGATATTATCCTCCTGCTAACAGGAAGTGGCAAAGAGCACCACAGCAGAGCTGTATATATAGCTCCTCCCTTCTCTCCACCCACAGTCATTCTCTTTGCCTATACTAGTAATAGGAAGAGGTAAAGTGAAAGAGGTGTTAAAATGATAGTTTTTATTTTCTTCAATCAAGACTTTTTTTATTTTAAATGGTACCGGTGAGTACTATTTTTCCTCAGGCAGCATATGGAAGAAGATTTCTGCCTGGAGGTTGATGATCTTAGCAGATGTCACTAAGATCCATATGAGTTCCCACAGAATGGCTGAGGAGTATTAGAGAAGCTTCAGTGTGGGGAACGTTTTCATGCTACAAGCATTGAGGTATGTTCAGTCATTTATTTCTGAAGAGACTGTGATATTTCAGAACAGGCTGACATAGTTCCCAAGAGGGAAGGGGTAGCAGTAAACCTATAGACATAAGAAGGGGTATTACTGGAGACCTGTGTATGAATTATTATGGGCTAAATGCAGCAAGAAAATGATGGCAGCATGGTTAGACACTGGGGCAGCATAACGTTTTTATTTGCTCAAACGGTTAATAATCACTGGTGTTGGGCATTGTGCTGGGGTTCAAATGGCTTTATTGTACATTTCGGATGCTTAAATCCACATGGCTAGTTTCTATACCGCTTCCTTGCGTTTTTTTAGGCTGACATTATATCACATATGATGGGCGGGGCCTATTTTTCGCGCCTCAGATGCACAGTTGATTTTCACAAGAAGGCAGCAAACTTCAGCTTCGGTTGGGCCCAAACTGAGAAATAGGTTACCGGAATCATAGCGAGACCTTTGTCAGACCCCTGAGGTGCAGGGGGTTCTTTAAGTTGTTTTCATAACGTTTTAGGTATAACATTTCTCCAACATAGGTGTGTCCGGTCCACGGCGTCATCCTTACTTGTGGGATATTCTCTTCCCCAACAGGAAATGGCAAAGAGCCCAGCAAAGCTGGTCACATGATCCCTCCTAGGCTCCGCCTACCCCAGTCATTCTCTTTGCCGTTGTACAGGCAACATCTCCACGGAGATGGCTTAGAGTTTTTTAGTGTTTAACTGTAGTTTTTATTATTCAATCAAGAGTTTGTTATTTTAAAATAGTGCTGGTATGTACTATTTACTCTGAAACAGAAAAGAGATGAAGAATTCTGTTTGTATGAGGAAAATGATTTTAGCAACCGTTACTAAAATCCATGGCTGTTCCACACAGGACTGTTGAGAGGAATTAACTTCAGTTGGGGGAACAGTGAGCAGTCTTTTGCTGCTTGAGGTATGACACATTCTAACAAGACGATGTAATGCTGGAAGCTGTCATTTTCCCTATGGGATCCGGTAAGCCATTTTTATTCAGACAGTAAATAAGGGCTTCACAAGGGATTATTAAGACTGTAGACATTTTCTGGGCTAAATCGATCATATTTACACATATTTAGCCTTGAGGAATCATTTAATCTGGGTATTTTTTGTAAAATAATATCGGCAGGCACTGTTTTTGACACCTTATTCTATAGGGGCTTTCCCTAATCTTAGTCAGAGCCTCATTTTCGCGCCGGTATGGCGCACTTGTTTTTGAGAAAAGCATGACATGCAGCTGCATGTGTGTGGAGCTCTGATACATAGAAAAGTCTTTCTGAAGGCATCATTTGGTATCGTATTCCCCTTTGGGCTTGGTTGGGTCTCAGCAAAGCAGATTCCAGGGACTGTAAAGGGGTTAAATATAAAAACGGCTCCGGTTCCGTTATTTTAAGGGTTAAAGCTTCCAAATTTGGTGTGCAATACTTTTAAGGCTTTAAGACACTGTGGTGAAATTTTGGTGAATTTTGAACAATTCCTTCATACTTTTTCGCAATTGCAGTAATAAAGTGTGTTCAGTTTAAAATTTAAAGTGACAGTAACGATTTTATTTTAAAACGTTTTTTGTGCTTTGTTATCAAGTTTATGCCTGTTTAACATGTCTGAACTACCAGATAGATTGTGTTCTGACTGTGGGGAAGCCAAGGTTCCTTCTCATTTAAATAGATGTGATTTATGTCATAAAAAATTTAGTAAAAATGATGCCCAAGATGATTCCTCAAGTGAGGGGAGTAAGCATGGTACTGCATCATCCCCTCCTTCGTCTACACCAGTCTTGCCCATACAGGAGGCCCCTAGTACATCTAGCGCGCCAATACTCCTTACTATGCAACAATTAACGGCTGTAATGGATAATTCTATCAAAAACATTTTAGCCAATATGCCCACTTATCAGCGAAAGCGCGACTGCTCTGTTTTAGAAAATACTGAAGAGCATGAGGACGCTGATGATATTGTTTCTGAAGGGCCCCTACACCAGTCTGAGGGGGCCAGGGTGGTTTTGTCTGAGGGAGAAATTTCAGATTCAGGAAAAATTTCTCAACAAGCTGAACCTGATGTGATTACTTTTAAATTTAAGTTGGAACATCTCCGCGCTCTGCTTAAGGAGGTGTTATCCAATTTGGATGATTGTGATTATCTGGTCATTCCAGAAACACTATGTAAAATGGACAAGTTCCTAGAGGCCCCGGGGCCCCCCCGAAGCTTTTCCTATACCCAAGCGGGTGGCGTACATTGTTAATAAAGAATGGGACAGGCCCGGTATACCTTTCGTACCTCCCCCCATATTTAAAAAATTGTTTCCTATAGTCGACCCCAGAAAGGACTTATGGCAGACAGTCCCCAAGGTCGAGGGGGCGGTTTCTACTCTAAACAAGCGCACCACTATACCCATAGAAGATAGTTGTGCTTTCCAAGATCCTATGGATAAAAAATTAGAAGGTTTGCTAAAAAAGATGTTTGTTCAGCAAGGTTACCTTCTACAACCAATTGCATGCATTGTCCCTGTCACTACAGCCGCGTGTTTCTGGTTCGATGAGCTAGAAAAGGCGATTATTAGTAATTCTTCTTCTTATGAGGAGATTATGGACAGAATTCGTGCTCTTAAATTGGCTAATTCTTTCACCCTAGACGCCACCTTGCAATTGGCTAGGTTAGCGGCGAAAAATTCTGGGTTTGCTATTGTGGCGCGCAGAGCGCTTTGGTTAAAATCTTGGTCAGCGGATGCGTCTTCCAAGAACAAATTGCTTGACATTCCTTTCAAGGGGAAAACACTGTTTGGTCCTGACTTGAAAGAGATTATCTCTGATATCACTGGGGGCAAGGGCCACGCCCTTCCTCAGGATAGGTCTTTCAAGGCCAAAAATAAACCTAATTTTCGTCCCTTTCGCAGAAACGGACCAGCCCCAAGTGCTACGTCCTCTAAGCAGGAGGGTAATACTTCTCAAGCCACTCCAGCCTGGAGACCAATGCAAGGCTGGAACAAAGGAAAGCAGGCCAAGAAACCTGCCACTGCTCCCAAGACAGCATGAGATGCGGGCCCCCGATCCGGGACCGGATTTGGTGGGGGGCAGACTCTCTCTCTTCACTCAGGCTTGGGCAAGAGATGTTCTGGATCCTTGGGCGCTAGAAATAGTCTCCCAAGGTTATCTTCTGGAAGTGATTCATCCTGTTCCATTAAAAGAACGAGGGATGGGGTTCTACTCCAATCTGTTCGTAGTTCCCAAAAAAGAGGGAACGTTCAGACCAATCTTAGATCTCAAGATCCTAAACAAGTTTCTCAAGGTTCCATCGTCCAAAATGGAAACCATTCGAACAATCCTTCCATCCAGGAAGGTCAATTCTTGACCACGGTGGATTTAAAGGATGCGTATTTACATATTCCTGTCCACAAGGAACATCATCGGTTCCTAAGGTTCGCATTCCTGGACAAGCATTACCAGTTCGTGGCGCTTCCTTTTGGATTAGCCACTGCTCCAAGGATTTTCACAAAGGTACTAGGGTCCCTTCTGGCGGTGCTAAGACCAAGGGGCATTGCTGTAGTACCTTACTTGGACGACATTCTGATTCAAGCGTCGTCCCTTCCTCAAGCAAAGGCTCACACGGACATAGTCCTGGCCTTTCTCAGATCTCACGGATGGAAAGTGAACGTGGAAAAGAGTTCTCTATCTCCGTCGACAAGAGTTCCCTTCTTGGGAACAATAATAGACTCCTTAGAAATGAGGATTTTTCTGACAGAGACCAGAAAAACAAAACTTCTAAACTCTTGTCGGATACTTCATTCCGTTCCTCTTCCTTCCATAGCGCAGTGCATGGAAGTGATAGGTTTGATGGTAGCGGCAATGGACATAGTTCCTTTTGCGCGCATTCATCTAAGACCATTACAACTGTGTATGTTCAGTCAGTGGAATGGGGACTATACAGACTTGTCTCCGAAGATACAAGTAAATCAGAGGACCAGAGACTCACTCCGTTGGTGGCTGTCCCTGGACAACCTGTCACAAGGGGTGACCTCCCGCAGACCAGAGTGGTCATTGTCACGACCGACGCCAGTCTAATGGGCTGGGGCGCGGTCTGGGGATCCCTGAAAGCTCAGGGTCTTTGGTCTCGGGAAGAATCTCTTCTACCGATAAGTATTCTGGAACTGAGAGCGATATTCAATGCTCTCAAGGCTTGGCCTCAGCTAGCGAGGGCCAAGTTCATACGGTTTCAATCAGACAACATGACGACTGTTGCGTACATCAACCATCAGGGGGGAACAAGGAGTTCCCTGGCGATGGAAGAAGTGACCAAAATCATTCAATGGGCGGAGACTCGCTCCTGCCACCTGTCTGCAATCCACATCCCAGGAGTGGAAAATTGGGAAGCGGATTTTCTGAGTTGTCAGACATTGCATCCGGGGGAGTGGGAACTCCATCCGGAACTCTTTGCCCAAATCACTCAACTGTGGGGCATTCCAGACATGGATCTGATGGCCTCTCGTCAGAACTTCAAGGTTCCTTGCTACGGGTCCAGATCCAGGGATCCCAAGGCGACTCTAGTAGATGCACTAGTAGCACCTTGGACCTTCAAACTAGCTTATGTATTCCCGCCGTTTCCTCTCATCCCCAGGCTGGTAGCCAGGATCAATCAGGAGAGGGCGTCGGTGATCTTGATAGCTCCTGCGTGGTCACGCAGGACTTGGTATGCAGATCTGGTGAATATGTCATCGGCTCCACCATGGAAGCTACCTTTGAGACGAGACCTTCTTGTTCAAGGTCCGTTCGAACATCCGAATCTGGTCCCACTCCAGCTGACTGCTTGGAGATTGAACGCTTGATCTTATCAAAGCGAGGGTTCTCAGATTCTGTTATTGATACTCTTGTTCAGGCCAGAAAGCCTGTAACTAGAAAAATTTACCACAAAATTTGGAAAAAATATATCTGTTGGTGTGAATCTAAAGGATTCCCTTGGGACAAGGTTAAGATTCCTAAGATTCTATCCTTCCTTCGAGAAGGATTAGAAAAAGGATTATCTGCAAGTTCCTTGATGGGACAGATTTCTGCCTTGTCTGTGTTACTTCACAAAAAGCTGGCAGCTGTGCCAGATGTTCAAGCCTTTGTTCAGGCTCTGGTTAGAATCAAGCCTGTTTACAAACCTTTGACTCCTCCTTGGAGTCTCAACTTAGTTCTTTCAGTTCTTCAGGGGGTTCCGTTTGAACCCTTACATTCCGTTGATATTAAGTTATTATCTTGGAAAGTTTTGTTTTTGGTTGCAATTTCTTCTGCTAGAAGAGTTTCAGAATTATCTCTGCTCTGCAGTGTTCTCCTCCTTATCTGGTGTTCCATGCAGATAAGGTGGTTTTACGTACCAAAAGTTGTTTCTAACAAAAACATTAACCAGGAGATAGTCGTGCCTTCTCTGTGTCCGAAACCAGTTTCGAAGAAGGAACGTTTGTTGCACAATTTGGATGTTGTTCGCGCTCTAAAATTCTATTTAGATGCTACAAAGGATTTTAGACAAACATCTTCCTTGTTTGTTGTTTATTCTGGTAAAAGGAGAGGTCAAAAAGCAACTTCTACCTCTCTCTCCTTTTGGATTAAAAGCATCATCAGATTGGCTTACGAGACTGCCGGACGGCAGCCTCCTGAAAGGATCACAGCTCCTTCCACTAGGGCTGTGGCTTCCACATGGGCCTTCAAGAACGAGGCTTCTGTTGATCAGATATGTAGGGCAGCGACTTGGTCTTCACTGCACACTTTTACCAAATTTTACAAGTTTGATACTTTTGCTTCTTCTGAGAAAGGTTTTGCAAGCCGTGGTGCCTTCCATTTAGGTGACCTGATTTGCTCCCTCCCTTCATCCGTGTCCTAAAGCTTTGGTATTGGTTCCCACAAGTAAGGATGACGCCGTGGACCGGACACACCTATGTTGGAGAAAACAGAATTTATGTTTACCTGATAAATTACTTTCTCCAACGGTGTGTCCGGTCCACGGCCCGCCCTGGTTTTTTAATCAGGTCTGATGATTTATTTTCTTTAACTACAGTCACCACGGTATCATATGGTTTCTCCTATGCAAATATTCCTCCTTTACGTCGGTCGAATGACTGGGGTAGGCGGAGCCTAGGAGGGATCATGTGACCAGCTTTGCTGGGCTCTTTGCCATTTCCTGTTGGGGAAGAGAATATCCCACAAGTAAGGATGACGCCGTGGACCGGACACACCGTTGGAGAATGTAATTTATCAGGTAAACATAAATTCTGTTTTTTTCTTATAGAGGTTAATTTGTCCCTTACTTGTGGTGCAATATTAGGCTACAATATAAGAAGGATATATGCTAAATTTGTAAGCTTAATAGCATTCTGAAGCAGATGTGGAAAAATTGTGCGCTTTTTTACTCTTAAAGGCGCAGTACCGTTTTTCAAAATTGGTGTTTTTTTCAATAAATAAAGTGTTTTCACAACTTTTTGTGGTTATTACTAGCCTGTTCAACATGTCTGACATTGAAGAAAGTCAATGCTCTATGTGTTTAGAAGCCATTGTGGAACCCCCACTTACATTGTGTCCCTCTTGTACTGAAAGGGCCTTACACTGCAAAGAACATATTTTATGTGATAAAAGTATGTCTAAGGATGATTCTGAAGAAAAGCAGGTTATGCCTTCCAATTCTCCCCAAGTGTCACAACCTTTAACGCCCACTCAAGCGACACCAAATACTTCTAGTGCGTCTAATTCTTTTTCTCTGCAAGATATGGCTGCAGTTATGTCTACTACCCTTACAGAGGTATTATCTAAACTGCCAGGTTTACAGGGTAAGTAGGTCAGGTATTAAGGTAAATACTGAGCCCTCTGATGCCTTATTGGCCATTTCCGATGTACCCTCACAGTGTTCTGATTTGGGGGTCGGAGAATTGCTGTTTGAGGGAGAGCTTTCAGATTCAGGAAATGTGTTACCTCAGACAGATTCGGACGTGATGTCCTTTAAATTTAAGCTTGAACACCTCCCGCCTGTTACTCCGGGAGGTTTTAGCGGATGATTGTGGCCCTATTGTGATCCACCAGAGAAATTGTGTAAGATGGATAAATATTTAGAGGTACATACTTACACTGATGTTTTTCCAGTCCCTAAAAGAATTTCGGACATTGTTACTAAGGAATGGGATAGACCAGGCATTCCGTTCTCTCCCCCTCCTAATTTTAAGAAAATGTTTCCCATATCTGACACCATTCGGGATTCTTGGCAAACGGTCCCTAAGGTGGAGGGAGCTATTTCTACCCTAGCTAAGCATACAACTATACCTATTGAGGACAGTTGTGCTTTCAAAGATCCTATGGTTAAAAAATTATAGGGTCTTCTAAAGAAATTGTTTATTCATCAGGGTTTTCTTCTTCAACCTATAGCTTGCATTGTTCCAGTTACTATTGCAGCAACTTTTTGGTTCGAGGCTTTAGAGGAGTCTCTTAAGGTTGAGACCCCATTAGATGATATTTTGGATAGAATTAAGGCTCTCAAGCTGGCTAATTCTTTTATTACTGATGCCGCTTTTCAAATGGCTAAATTAGCTGCGAAAAATGCAGGTTTTGCCATTTTAGCGTGTAGAGCGTTATGGCTGAAATCTTGGTCTGCTGATGTGTCATCAAAATCTAAGCTTTTAGCTATTCCTTTTAAAGGTAAGACCCTATTTGGGCCTGAATTGAAGGAAATCATTTCTGACATTACTGGAGGTAGAGGTCATGCCCTAACTCAGGATAAGACTTTTAAGGTGAGGGCTAAACAAAATAATTTTCGTTCCTTTCGAAACTTTAAAGGAGGACCCTCTACTTCCTCTTCCGCTACAAAGCAGGAGGGGAATTTTGCTCAATCCAAGTCAGTCAGGAGACCTAACCAGGCCTGGAATAAAGGTAAACAAGCCAAGAAGCCCACTGCTGCTACCAAGACTGCATGAAAGGGCAGCCCCCGATCCGGGACCGGATTTAGTAGGGGGCAGACTTTCTCTCTTCGCTCAGGCTTGGGCAAGAGATGTTCAGTATCCCTGGGCATTGGAAATTGTGTCCCATGGGTATCAGCTGGAATTCAAGGATTTTGTCCCAAGAGGGAGATTTCATCTTTCACGTTTGTCTGTAGACCAGACAAAAAGAGAGGCGTTCTTACGCTGTGTAAAAGACCTCTATACCATGGGAGTAATTTGCCCAGTTCCAAAACTAGAACAGGGACAGGGGTTTTACTCAAATCTGTTCGTGGTTCCCAAAAAAGAGGGAACATTCAGACCAATTTTAGATCTCAAATGTCTAAACAAATTTCTCAGAGTCCCATCGTTCAAGATGGAGACTATACAAACGATTTTGCCAATGATCCAGGAGGGTCAATATATGACCACCGTGGACCTGAAGGATGCGTATCTTCACATTCCTATCCACAAAGATCATCATCAGTTTCTAAGGTTCGCCTTTCTGGACGAACATTATCAGTTTGTGGCCCTTCCTTTTGGGTTGGCCACAGCTCCCAGAATCTTCACAAAGGTGCTAGGTCCCTTCTGGCGGTTCTCAGGCCGCGGGGCATAGCAGTAGCGCCCTATTTGGACGATATTCTGATCCAGGCGTCAACTTATCATCTGACCAGATCTCACACGGACACCGTGTTGGCGTTCCTAAGAACTCACGGTTGGAAAGTGAATGTAGAAAAAAGTTTGCTAGTTCCACTAACAAGAGTTCCATTCTTGGGAACTCTGATAGACTTGGTAGACATAAAAATATTTCTGACGGAGGTCAGAAAGTCAAAGATTCTAATTACTTGCCGAGCACTTCAGTCCATTCCTCGGCCATCAGTGGCTCAGTGTATGGAGGTCATTGGATTAATGGTAGCGGCAATGGACATCGTTCCGTTTGCTCGCTTTCATCTCAGACCACTGCAGCTGTGCATGCTCAGACAGTGGAATGGGGATTATGCAAATTTATCTCCTCAGATAAGTCTGGATCAGGAGACCAGAGATTCTCTTCTTTGGTGGTTGTCACAGGATCATCTGTCCCAGGGAATGTGCTTCCGCAGGCCAGCATGGGTAATCGTGACAACGGACTCCAGCCTCTTGGGCTGGGGTGCAGTCTGGAATTCTCTGAAGGCTCAGGGTATTTGGACTCAGGAGGAGTCTCTACTACCAATCAATATTCTGGAACTGAGAGCAATATTCAACGCGCTTCAGGCGTGGCCTCAGTTGGCTTTGGCCAAATTCATAAGATTCCAGTCGGACAATATCACGACTGTAGCATATATCAATCATCAGGGGGGAACTAAGAGTTCTCTAGCGATGATAGAGGTTTTAAAGATAATCCGATGGGCAGAGGCTCACTCTTGCCATCTATCAGCAATCTATATCCCAGGAGTAGAGAACTGGGAAGCGGATTTTCTAAGTCATCAGACTTTTCATCCGGGGGAGTGGGAACTCCATCCGGAGGTGTTTGCATCATTGATTCGTCAATGGGGCACACCGGAATTGGATCTGATGGCATCTCGTCAGAATGCCAAACTTCCTCGTTACGGGTCCAGGTCAAGGGATCCCCAAGCTGTACTGATAGATGATCTAGCAGTACCTTGGTCGTTCAACCTGGCTTATGTGTTTCCACCATTTCCTCTCCTGCCTCGTGTGATTGCAAGAATCAAACAGGAGAGAGCTTCGGTAGTCCTAATTGCGCCTGCATGGCCACGCAGGACTTGGTATGTGGATCTAGTGGACATGTCCTCTCTGCCACCGTGGAAACTTCTGTTGAGACAGGAACTTCTCATTCAAGGTCCGTTCCAACATCCAAATCTAAATTCTCTGCAGCTGACTGCCTGGAGATTGAACGCTTGATCTTATCTAAGCGGGGATTCTCTGAGTCGGTCATTGATACTGGCTCGCAAGCCTGTCACTAGAAAGATTTACCATAAGATATGGCGTAAATATCTTTATTGGTGTGAATCCAAGGGCTACTCATGGAGTAGGGTTAGGATTCCTAGGATTTTGTCTTTTCTCCAAGAAGGATTGGAGAAGGGATTATCAGCTAGTTCCTTGAAAGGGCAAATTTCTGCTTTGTCAATTCTACTACTCAAGCGTCTGGCGGATGTCTTTTTGTCAGGCTTTAATCAGAATCAAGCCTGTATTTAAACCTATTGCTCCGCCATGGAGTTTGAATTTAGTTCTCAATGTTCTTCAAGGGGTTCCGTTTGAACCCATGCATTCCATAGATATTAAGCTTCTATCTTGGAAAGTTTTGTTTTTAGTTGCTATCTCTTCTGCTCAAAGAGTTTCTGAGCTCTCTGCGTTACAATGTGATTCGCCTTATCTTATATTCCATTCTGATAAGGTGGTTTTACGTACTAAACCTGGATTCCTTCCTAAGGTTGTTTCAAATAAGAATATTAATCAGGAAATTGTTGTTCCTTCCTTGTGTCCTAATCCTTCTTCTAAGAAGGAGCGTCTGTTACATAACTTGGACGTGGTTCGGACCTTGAAGTTTTACTTACAAGCGACCAAGGATTTCCGTCAAACATCTTCGTCGTATCGTAGAAGAAATCAATTTATCAGGTAAGCATAAATTTCCTTATTATGGGCAATCCTGGTGTATACAATATTTATAGATTTCTTGAACTGTTTTTTAAAATCTTACCCAGGCTCTTCAGTCATACATGTTCATCTATGAGTCTATACTGCTACCTAGTGTAGACGTGAATAACCCAAGAGGGAAAATTCAGTTTCAGAAGACACATAAATAGCATGAGAGCAAGGGAACGATGTATCTCAGCATTTTACCACGCTCTACGAACATTTTGGATTATTCTACATTCAGTATATCTGTATACACCTTCATTTCTGCTGGCTGTTGAAAACCTGTGAATCCCTGTGTTTGTATTAATCTGTATATTAGACATTAGTAGCAGAATCATGATTAGACACGAGCCTTATACCATAATAAAATGACAGTACTGTTACAAATCCCAACCAAAATCCTACTGTATCAGAGCACTTTGTAGAGATTGTTTTTTTTTTTTTAATTTTGTTAATCATTTATACCGTATGAAACGGATTACTGTGCTTTAATATATAGGTTGATATAGAATGTTGTTAAGAGATTCAGTTTTGTATTATATAATTTTCCTTTATGTTTCTCTCCTTTTCTCTTTTGTTTTTCTTCTATGATTCAGGCTTATCTCAGCATGTAGTCTCAGACTATGAGCATGTTGTAGCTCTGCTGGAGGAAGGGATACAAAACAGGTATTGCTACTAAACTTACTACTGAATCCTTAGGGTTACCATAGCTCCTTTTCTTCCTAATGGGAAAAAGTCCACAGCCGCATTTATTACATATGGGAAATAAGAACCTGGCCACCAGGAGGAGGCAAAGACCCACCAGCCAAAGGCTTAAATACTCCTATTAATGTTAATATGTCTCTTATGGAGGGTGCTACCCTTCGACATGGGACAGGAGTTTTAAGTAGTCCTGTTAGCCTCTCGTGGAGGGCCTGGGCGAAAGTTAGAGCCTGGAGATGCAGTGGGAGCTTCCCCTGCGACACCATCCCGACTCGTTATAACAGCTCCTTTCAGCACTTGGCGTTGTCGAACTTCACTTCGCTATCTGCTGTTTTCTCTCGAGTCCATGACGGAGGCGCTGCTACTATTCGTCACACTTGTTCCACGGCATAGATTCTGGTAAGATCATTTTATTACATTTTCTGTAATGTGATTTATTATGACAGAATAGTATGGGCCTCACTGAGGCACCTTCAGTACAGATCTTGGAATCAAGGGATATTTCCTCCTTAGGGTGGATTGGTGAGCGGGGAAGAGGTCTCTTATCATGTTTCTTATGTGATTCAACCTGCATGGGTATGTGTGTATGGGCTCTGAGGCTGAGACATGAAGCGTTACTCTATGCAGTTCATAGTGCCTTTTTCTCTTGTTAAGTGTATTCAGTCCACGGGTCATCCATTACTTATGGGATATTCTCCTTCCCAACAGGAAGTTGCAAGAGGATCACCCAAGCAGAGCTGCTATATAGCTCCTCCCCTCACATGTCATATCCAGTCATTCTCTTGCAAGTCTCAACATAGTAGGAAGGCTGTGAGAGGAGTGTGGAGTTTTTATACTTAATTATTTCTTCAATCAAAAGTTTGTTATTTTAAATGGCACCGGAGTGTGCTGTTTTTCTCTCAGGCAGTATTTAGAAGAAGAACCTGCCTGCGTTTTTTATGATCTTAGCAGAAGTAACTAAGATCCACTGGCTGTTCTCGCACATTCTGAGGATTGGGGTAACTTCAGAAAAGGGAATAGCATGCGGGGTCCCCTGCAAACGAGGTATGTGCAGTAAAATATTTTTCTAAGGAATGGAATTGACTAAGAAAATACTGCTGATACCGATGTAATGTAAGTACAGCCTTAAATGCAGTAGTAGCGACTGGTATCAGGCTGATGAGTGTATGTGCAGTAAAGTAATTTTCTAAGGAATGGAATTTGACTAAGAAAATGCTGTTAATACTGAAGTAATGTATGAGCCTTAACTGCAGTAGAAGCGACTGGTAGCAGGCTTATTAATAACACTACATAACCTTTAAAATGGATGTTAAAATGTTTACTGGCATGTTAATCGTTTTTTGTGAGGTACTTTGGTGATAAAACTTATTGGGGCATGATTTTTTCCACATGGCTAACATATATTTCTGCATAGAAACAGTTAACTGAGGTTTCCCACTGTTGTAATATGAGTGGGAGGGGCCTATTTTAGCGCTTTTTTGTGCAGTAAAAATTCAGTCACAGTCTTCCTAATTATTCCTCCATGATCCAGGACGTCTCTAGAGAGCTCAGGGGTCAAAAAACGTTGATAAAAACGTTTATTGTTAAATTGATTATCCGTTTTGGGTATTAAGGGGTTAATCATCCATTTGCTGGTGGGTGCAATCCTTTGCTAATTTAATACATTTACTGTGAAAATTTGGTTGCTATAACTGATTTGGTTCATTGTTATTTCAACTGTGACAGTTTTTTTGTGCTTAAAGGCGCAGTAAGGCGCAGTAGCGTTTTTTATATTGCTTGTAAATTTATTTGAAAGTATTTTCCAAGCTTGCTAGTCTCATTGCTAGTCTGTTTACACATGAATCTGTTTGTTCACTATGTTTGAAGGCCAATGTGGAGCCCCATAGAAATATGTGTACTAAATGCATTGATGTCACTTTAAATAAAAGTCAGTCTTTACCTGTAAAGAAATTATCACCAGACAACGAGGGGGAAGTTATGCCGACTAACTCTCCTCACGTGTCAGTACCTTCGCCTCCCGCTCAGGAGGTGCGTGATATTGTGGCGCCAAGTACATCAGAGAGGCCCATACAAATCACTTGGGAAGACATGGCTACTGTTATGACAGAAGTATTATCTAAATTGCCAGAATTAAGAGGCAAGCGCGATAGCTCTGGGTTAAGGACAGAGCGCGCTGATGATGTGAGAGCCATGTCCGATACTGCGTCACAATTTGCAGAACATGAGGACGGAGAGCTTCATTCTGTGGGTGACGGATCTGATCCAGGGAGACCGGATTCAGAGATTTCTAATTTTAAATTTAAGCTTGAGAACCTCCGTGTATTGCTAGGGGAGGTATTAGCGGCTCTGAATGATTGTAACACGGTTGCAATTCCAGAGAAATTATGTAGGCTGGATAGATACTATGCGGTGCCGGTGTGTACTGATGTTTTTCCTATACCTAAAAGGCTTACAGAGATTATTAGCAAGGAGTGGAATAGACCCGGTGTGCCCTTTTCCCCTCCTCCTATATTTAGGAAAATGTTTCCAATAGACGCCACCACACGAGACTTATGGCAGACGGTCCCTAAGGTGGAGGGAGCAGTTTCTACTTTAGCTAAGCGTACCACTATTCCGGTGGAGGATAGTTGTGCTTTTTCGGATCCAATGGATAAAAAATTAGAAGGTTACCTTAAGAAAATGTTTGTTCAACAAGGTTTTATCTTACAGCCCCTTGCATGCATTGCGCCTGTCACTGCTGCTGCGGCATTCTGGTTTGAGTCTCTGGAAGAGGCCATTCGCACTTTCGTAACTTCAAGGCAGGAGCAGCATCAACTTCCTCCGCCCCAAAACAGGAAGGAACTGTTGCTCGTTACAGACAGGGCTGGAAAGCTAACCAGTCCTGGAACAAGGGCAAGCAGGCCAGAAAACCTACTTCTGCCCCTAGGACAGCATGAAGAGAGGGCCCCCTATCCGGAAACGGATCTAGTGGGGGGCAGACTTTCTCTCTTCGCCCAGGCTTGGGCAAGAGATGTCTAGGATCCCTGGGCGTTGGAGATCATATCTCAGGGATATCTTCTGGACTTCAAAGCTTCTCCTCCACAAGGGAGATTTCATCTTTCAAGGTTATCAGCAAACCAAATAAAGAAAGAGGCGTTTCTACGCTGTGTACAAGACCTCTTACTAATGGGGGTGATCCACCCAGTTCCGCGGACGGAACAAGGGCAAGGATTTTACTCATATCTGTTTGTGGTTCCCAAGAAAGAGGGAACCTTCAGACCAATCTTGGACCTAAAAATCTTAAACAAATTCCTAAGGGTTCCATCATTCAAAATGGAAACTATTCGAACCATCCTACCCATGATCCAAGAGGGTCAGTATATGACCACAGTGGACTTAAAGGATGCCTACCTTCACATACCGATTCACAAAGATCATTATCGGTACCTAAGATTTGCCTTTCTAGACAGGCATTACCAATTTGTAGATCTTCCCTTCGGGTTAGCTATGGCCCCGAGAATTTTTACAAAGGTTCTGGGCTCACTTCTGGCGGTGCTAAGACCGCGAGGCATAGCGGTGGCTCCGTACCTAGACGACATTCTGATACAAGCGTCAAGTTTTCAAATTGCCAAATCTCATACAGAGATAGTTCTGGCATTTCTGAGGTCGCATGGGTGGAAGGTGAACGTGGAAAAGAGTTCTCTATTACCACTCACAAGGGTTTCCTTCCTAGGGACTCTTATAGATTCTATAGAGATGAAAATTTACCTGACGGAGTCCAGGTTATCAAAACTTCTAAATGCTTGCCGTGCCCTTCATTCCATTCCACACCCGTCAGTAGCTCAGTGCATGGAAGTAATCGGCTTAATGGTAGCGGCAATGGACATAGTACCATTTGCGCGCCTGCATCTCAGACCGCTGCAATTATGCATGCTAAGTCAGTGGAATGGGGATTACTCAGATTTGTCCCCTCCACTAAATCTGGATCAAGAGACCAGAGATTCTCTTCTCTGGTGGCTTTCTCGAGTCCATCTGTCCAGGGGTATGACCTTTCGCAGGCCAGATTGGACGATTGTAACAACAGATGCCAGCCTTCTAGGTTGGGGCGCAGTCTGGAACTCCCTGAAGGCTCAGGGATTGTGGACTCAGGAGGAGAAACTCCTCCCAATAAATATTCTGGAATTAAGAGCAATATTCAATGCTCTTCTAGCTTGGCCTCAGTTAGCGACACTGGGGTTCATCAGATTTCAGTCGGACAACATCACGACTGTGGCTTACGTCAACCAGGAACCAGGAGTTCCCTAGCGATGTTGGAAGTCTCAAAGATAATTCGCTGGGCAGAGTCTCACTCTTGCCACCTGTCAGCGATCTATATCCCAGGCGTGGAGAACTGGGAGGCGGATTTTCTAAGTCGCCAGACTTTTCATCCGTGGGAGTGGGAACTTCATCCGGAGGTCTTCGCTCAACTGATTCATCGTTGGGGCAAACCAGAACTGGATCTTATGGCGTCTCGCCAGAACGCCAAACTTCCTTGTTACGGATCCAGGTCCAGGGACCCGGGAGCGGCGCTGATAGATGCTCTAGCAGCCCCTTGGGTTTTCAACATGGCTTATGTGTTTCCACCATTTCCGCTGCTTCCTCGGCTGATTGCCAAGATCAAACAGGAGAGAGCATCAGTGATTCTGATAGCGCCTGCGTGGCCACGCAGGACCTGGTATGCAGACCTAGTGGACATGTCGTCCGGTCCACCATGGTCTCTGCCTCTGAGGCAGGACCTTCTAATTCAGGGTCCTTTCAACCATCCAAATCTAATTTCTCTGAGGTTGACTGCATGGAGATTGAACGCTTGATTCTATCAAAGCGTGGCTTCTCGGAGTCGGTTATTGATACCTTAATACAGGCTCGGAAACCTGTTACCAGAAAAATTTACCATAAGATATGATGTAAATATTTATATTGGTGCGAATCCAAGAGTTACTCATGGAGTAAGGTTAGGATTCCTAGGATATTGTCTTTTCTACAAGAGGGTTTAGAAAAGGGCTTATCTGCTAGTTCGTTAAAGGGACAGATTTCTGCTCTGTCTATTCTTTTACACAAACGTCTGGCAGAAGTTCCAGACATTCAGGCTTTTTGTCAGGCTTTGGCTAGGATTAAGCCTGTGTTTAAGACTGTTGCTCCGCCGTGGAGCTTAAACTTAGTTCTTAAAGTTCTTCAAGGTGTTCCGTTTGAACCCCTTCATTCCATTGATATTAAGCTGTTATCTTGGAAAGTTCTGTTTTTGATGGCTATTTCCTCGGCTCGAAGAGTCTCTGAGTTATCTGCCTTACATTGTGATTCTCCTTATCTGATTTTCCATTCAGACAAGGTAGTTCTGCGTACTAAACCTGGGTTCTTACCTAAGGTAGTTTCTAACAGGAATATCAATCAAGAGATTGTTGTTCCATCATTGTGTCCTAACCCTTCTTCAAAGAAGGAACGACTTTTGCATAATCTGGACGTAGTCTGTGCCCTGAAGTTCTATTTACAGGGAACTAAAGATTTTCGTCAAACTTCTTCCCTGTTTGTCGTTTACTCTGGACAGAGGAGAGGTCAAAAAGCTTCGGCTACCTCTCTCTCCTTTTGGCTTCATAGCATAATACGTTTAGCCTATGAGACTGCTGGACAGCAGCCCCCTGAAAGAATTACAGCTCATTCCACTAGAGCTGTGGCTTCCACCTGGGCCTTTAAAAATGAGGCCTCTGTTGAACAGATTTGCAAGGCTGCGACTTGGTCTTCGCTTCATACCTTTTCAAAATTTTACAAATTTGACACTTTTGCTTTTTCGGAGGCTGTTTTTGGGAGAAAGGTTCTACAGGCAGTGGTTCCTTCCGTTTAAAGTTCCTGCCTTGTCCCTCCCATCATCCGTGTACTTTAGCTTTGGTATTGGTATCCCATAAGTAATGGATGACCCGTGGACTGAATACACTTAACAAGAGAAAACATAATTTATGCTTACCTGATAAATTTATTTCTCTTGTAGTGTATTCAGTCCACGGCCCGCCCTGTCTTTTTAAGGCAGATCTAAATTTTAATTAAAACTCCAGTCACCACTGCACCCTATGGTTTCTCCTTTCTTGTCTTGTTTCGGTCGAATGACTGGATATGACATGTGAGGGGAGGAGCTATATAGCAGCTCTGCTTGGGTGATCCTCTTGCAACTTCCTGTTGGGAAGGAGAATATCCCATAAGTAATGGATGACCCGTGGACTGAATACACTACAAGAGAAATAAATTTATCAGGTAAGCATAAATTATGTTTTTCTCAGCTTGTGATTGCACAACCTAGGACTGAAAACCTTTGAGTTATGAGTATATGCCTGTTGGTTTAGACTTGTTTATCCTTTTATGTGGGCCTAGATTTGCCGCCTTTCAGTGGCGCGCTTTTTGGATTTCGCTGGGCATTTGCTGACCGTGCGTGTTTATGCTTGGACGGGTTTCTTCCCCTTCCGCATTCCTGACAGAGTGGCGACGGAGGAAAGAGTCTGCTCCGCTGAGGTCTGGTCATAGGAGGTGGTGAGTGCCCCAGCCATTGTGTGTCAGGTGCCAGTAGTTTTTTTCCAATATTGTGCGTTTATATTAATCCTAGCCATGGAGGATTCTGATGCCGGGACTATTGTTTTATCAGATTATGAGGATTGTTGTTTGGCCCCATTGTCGCAAGTCTACCACTCTTGTCTCTTGTGCCTGAATGGTTTGCCGGGTCCCTTGGGCTCGGGGGACCCTGGTTCTACTGAACCATCAGCCTCCGGGAGCTCTGTTCCTCAGGAGGCGCCTTCCCAATCGCACACGCCTTTTTACTTTCACAGGGGACCCTGACTTTGATGTCTCCTCCGCGCACGGTGACTTGTTTCCCCCGGAGATGGAGGTACATTTTTGTTTTAATATTTTATTGGCTCTGATTCGTCTGCAAGATCCCAAGGTTTCCTTGCAGTTATGTGCCTGCCTGCCTATCCCGGGTGTTCAGACCGTGAAAGGCACTAGAGTATTCCCCCCGATGGTGATTGTTCCCCCTTGTTGTTCTTTTCATTATAGGATTGTGCGGCTGCGTGTCCTACTACAACGTCTTTTTTACCTATTGGATCCTTTCCTTTATCGTCCGGGGACTTCAGTGCTTGCACGGTTCTTCGTTATAGATTAATGGGGATAATCTTATCTCCGGTCGGTCTATTATGAGCTTTCCCAGCCTTTTTTTCTTGCGTCTGGCTGGTCTGGCGGGACCTACTGGTTCACTTGTTTTTGTTGTTTGTTTTTATAAACTACACTTTTCCTCGCGACCTTCAGGTCTTGAAGTAAGGAGTGCTTGGGCTGGCCGTGTCAGTCTGCTCCAGAGACATGGGCCGGTGGAGTCCCACCACGTCCCTTCGCGTCCCCGGCCTGAGGGGTGCGGTCCTTTTTTTTTACCCAGCAGTAGGTACAGAAAAATCAAATTACAAGTCTTGCGCCACGCAGGACCCGATATCATGTATTGTAAAAACAACAAAGAAAAAAATAGAAAATTATCAGTATTACACAAAATTCTGCCAGTACATAGCATCCAAACTTAACATCATCTCATGTACATCAGTTCTGTAAACATTTATCTCTTCACTTTGGAGAGGAGAAGAAAAAAAAAAAAAAGGAATTATTCTCTCACTCCCCTCCCCGCCACCCTCCTACCCATATCCACAGCTATCCTCTTATAAATTATAAATTAACCCCTGCCTTCAATGCTTATGGGCTATCCCTGGGATTTTCATTCAAACTTATCCTACCTTACTAGGATCTAGAGATCAATCTCCCTACATCAAGTCAGCCATGTTGAAGGAAAAAGATTGGCTATCACAAGCTCAGCAAACAAGATAGAGTTTA
The DNA here is from genome assembly GCF_027579735.1 of Bombina bombina. Lineage (NCBI taxonomy): Eukaryota > Metazoa > Chordata > Amphibia > Anura > Bombinatoridae > Bombina > Bombina bombina. The sequence continues at coordinate 190,105,069 of NC_069499.1, forward strand.
GAAAAGGAGATAATATACGTCTTTGAATAAGGAGTGGGAATGATTTAATAAGTGGGAGCCAATCCAAGAGGAAGATTCTTATCCTGGGTTCAGCTAAAAAGTTTGTATAATAAGATTTAAATAATATCTGATATTGTATTTCTTTAAGAAATAGTGAGAAGCTTGGTGCCACATGATCTTTCCAGCTTTTCAATATTAAGTGTCTTGTAGTAAGAATAATAGTATTTAGAACTTTAATCATTCTTTTAGATCTAAGATCAGAACATGTAAGGAGGAATATATCTTCTGCTGTATAAACATTATAATCTTGGTACAGTTTACTACCAAGATTTGCCCTATTGTCCTCATTAGGTCTAGAATTTGACTCTAGACTGTTTGCCCTTTCCTTTTTTTTTGTCTCCGCATTTGCGGACCTTTGCTCGGCACATGGTGGTTGCACGTTAGTTGCTTTGCTGCCGGTGTTGTGGGGGCTTGAGAGGCTCTAGATCTTATTCCTTTATTGTTGGGCTCTGGATGGTCTATCTTGACTTTTCTCCTTTGGCCTGACGGGGTGTGCTTTTTGGATCGGTAGATGTTTTTTTCGGAGAATCCATTCTATTAGCTTGGATGCTCGACTTAGATCTAGCCATCTTATGGTCCTTTCAAGAGCAAGATTCGATTCCATCTGGTTTACATACATTTATGTTGCCTTGTGGGCTTGCCCTTTGGGATTCCGTGTTCTCCGGTTTGTGTGAATTATCCCGGTGTTCTGGTCGCTTTTTCTTCATCGCGTGCCTGGTTGTTTTTTCTCCCTCCCTTTGTGTGAGGATGGGTCCTTATTGTCAGCTGTAAGCCTGATGGTTAGCTTCGCTACCTAGCGAGCGGTGGGTTTGCAGTTTGACTCCACTGATACTATTGCACCTTGGTTGCTAGCAAACTTTTAAGGGTCCGAAAGAGTTTTCTTTGTTCCCTCTGGAGGATTCCACGGTTGTCGAGAGGATTGGTTCTCGGATGGGTTTCAGCTGCTTTGAGGCCTATAGTGGTGTTGTGTTGGTCTACACTGTCTAGGTTGTGAAGGAGCGTGATGTTTTGTGTTCCTTCAAGTAGCGGCTGTGCTTCCTCTCTCACGCTTTTAGCATGGTCGTCTTTTCTCGATCGTTCTTTGGCTGCGGAAGTTTTTCCTAGCTTGTGAGGCATCCTCAGTCTATTGTGGACTGGGTGTGGGTCTTGACTGTGGTAAGGGATTTTCCCTTTGCGTTCCTGATCAGTGCTGACACTCGCCCACTCGGTTTCTGCGTCTGCCGGTCCTTGGGATCCTTTGTTTCACTCTGGTCATTTCCTGTTTTCTGCTGCTGTCTTTTTCTACCCTGACATATGTTCAGGTGAGCCTAGCGAGTGGATCTTGGTTGTCTTCTTGAAGGCCTGAGTTGGTCTTTCTGTCCTGTCTGGTTTTCCCTCTGGGAATTGTTAATTGGGTTCTTCTTGTCGGTTTAAGGGGCTGTGACTGGGTTGTTGCCCCTCAGAGTGGGGTCTTCACGGTCTGTGTCTCGATTGCATCTACTTGTGGTAACTGTCCAGGTCCTTTGGACTGTTGGTGTCTTTGCGTCCACTGAGTCTTTTTTTTTTCTTTCAATTATGTTGTTCCCGGTTTTCGGACGAAACGGGACTTTGTTTTCTGGGAATATGTTTTTTCGGTGGGTGCCTTCAATGGTCCGCCTCTTACCCTCCCGTCTTGGCATTCTGTGTCCTCTTTGGCTTGGGTATAAATTTCCCATAAGCAATGAATGCGGCAGTGGACTCTTTCCCATTAGGAAGAAAAACATAAATTATGCTTACCTGATAATTTCCTTTCCTTCCGTGGGAAAGAGTCCACAGCCCCCCGCACGTTTTGAGGCGTTGTTGTTGTTGTTTTCATCTTCTGGCACCTTTTCAGCTTGATGCTTCTTCCACTGTTCCTTGTTCCTCGGCTGAATGACTGGGGGATAGGGGAAGGGGAAGCCTTTGGCTGGTGGGTCTTTGCCTCCTCCTGGTGGCCAGGTTCTTATTTCCCATAAGTAATGAATGCAGCTGTGGACTCTTTCCCACGGAAGAAAAGGAAATGATCAGGTAAGCATAATTTATGTTTTTTTCTAAAATATATATGTAAATGTGTGTGTTTTATTTATCTATTTATATATATATATATATATATATATATAAAAACATTTGAGCGTTTCCTCTCATCCTCGTGTCTGAACACTTGTCAATATGGTTTAACTTTTCTGTCCTTTTAAAGGGACAGTCTATACCAGAATTGATATTGTTTGAAAAGAATAGATAACGCCTTTACTACCCATTCCCCAACTTTGCACAACCAACATTGTTATATTAATATACTTTATAACATTTAAACCTCTAAATTGCTGCCTGTTTCTAAGCCACTAAAGACAGCCTCTTAATCACATGCTTTTTTTTTTTGCTTTTCACAACAGAGGAGTGCTTATTCATGTGGGCCATATAAATAACATTGTGCTATCGCCCGTGGGTTGTGGCAGACACTGCACTAATTGGATAAAATGCAAATCAATATATAATTTTAAAAAAGTCATGTGATCAGGGGGCTGTCAGAAAAGGTTTAGATACAAGGTAATCACAGAGGTAAAAAGTGTATTAATATAACCATGTTGGTTATGCAAAACTGGAGAATGGGTAATAAAGGCATTAGCTATCTTTTTAAGCAATAACATTTTTGGAGTGTCCCTTTAACTATTCTATGCTTTAAGATAATATCTACAAATTCTACCATATGGAAGAGAGGAAGCTCTTAAATGCTTGTGTTTTTTATAATGTATTGTTAGTCCAATAAAGATATATATATATATATATATATATATATATATATATATATCTGTATATATATACATATATATATATATATATATATATATTGTTATCACTGCTTACTGCAATACTTACTTCAGCAGAGTATGAAATGTATGAGAAATTGCTATTAGGGTTACTTTTATGTACGCAATAGCTAGTTTTGTTTTTTTAAAACACGACCCATTAAAATAGGTTGTTATGGCAGGAAATCAGATGTCTTTATTTTATCACTGTCTGTACACACTTGCTTCTATATATTATCTCTGTCTATTTACCAAAGCCCAATGCCTAGAGAGAATAGCCTTAACCTCTCCTAGCCCCCACTAGGTTTATAATTTATTCTGCTGGCTATGTTTACATAGCCTTTTTTCATAGCCTATATTTAAGTATAAAAACCTTTAGTATAGGTAGGGATACCACAGGCAAAATCAGCTATTACAAAAGTAAAGGATTTGTAAATAATTTAAAACACTGCAGCAGGTAAAATGGATTTCTGGGAACACATCAAATGGAAATTAAAAAAAAGGGGTGCACTGTCTCTTTAAATCTTACTTGTCTTTGCAATCATTGCCCTACATATTCCCAGTCCTTCAGTGAGGTTGTACATTGGATACAATGTCCTTCAGTGAGGTTGTACATTGGATACAATGCAAAAAATGTCTTCGTTTAACATAACAAACTGTTATAGATTGTGAACCTGACTTGAGCAGAAGAGTCTTTATTGCAAAATAAATCTAAAGTTTTGTAAACTTTAAATTCCTTGTTAAGCTTTACTAAGAAAGAAGTGGGCAATCCCCTAACCTTTAAGGTTTTCAAATTATTATTATTATTATTATCAGGTATTTGTAGAGCGCTAACAGGTTTTGCAGAGCAAATGATAAAAACATGTGCACTGTATATCTCACTTTAATTGTACTTTTGGGAACTTTTAGCTTTTTTCTACTCTATTGCTCTTGTATTTCCATGATGCTTTTATATAACATTTTATATAATAAGCACTGTTATACTTATAACACAACATGACAAAGTGTTTGTAAAATGATTCTGCCTAAACTTCCATATCTATCCATATTATTGCTTAGGTTAGATCAGAGTGTTCTTCAGTGTGACAAAGTGTACTGTCTACTAAACACGAGCCAGCCTGCGTTATAATGTTTTTATAAATTTAAAATTATTTTTTTCCCTGTTAAGAATTACAGCAGCCACTCACATTCATGATGCCAGCAGCCGCTCTCATGCCATTTTTACCATCCAGTACACACAGGTTAGTACCCTTGACTCAATTTTGTAGCAATTTGTAAGAAATGCTGTGAATTGAGAGGCTACAGGAGTAACAGGGCAGCCATACAGGGGCTAAACTACTACTCAGCCTCACCCTGCAAGTGCTTAATTTATTCTTATGTGTAGATCCAATTTATATGTTCTTGCCTTATGTAAGTTTGTTATATGCTAAATAATTGTTTATTGGAAATTTGATTTTAACGAATATACTAATTAACCCCTAATCTGCCGGCCCTAACATCACCGCCACCTACCTACATTTATTAACCCCTAATCTGCCGCCCCCAACGTCGCCGCCACTATTCTCAATTTATTAACCCCTAAACCTAAGTCTAACCCTAACCCTAACACCCCCTAGCTTAAATATAATTTAAATAAATCTAAATAAAATTACTATAATTAACTAAATAATTCCTATTTAAAACTAAATACTTACCTATAAAATAAACCCTAAGCTAGCTACAATATAACTAATTGTATCATTGCTTAGGGTTTATTTTTATTTCACAGGCAAGCTTGTGTTTATTTTAACTAGGTAGAATAGTTATTAACTATTTAATAACTACCTAGATAAAATAAATACAAAAGTACCTGTAAAATAAAACCTAACCTAAGTTACAATTACACCTAACACTACACTATAATTAAATTAATTCCCTAAATTAAATACAATTAAATGCAATTAAATAAAATTATCTAAAGTACAAAAACAAACAAACACTAAATTACAGAAAATAATAAACAAATTACAAGATTTTTAAACTAATTACACCTAATCTAATCCCCCTAATAAAATAAAAAAGCCCCCCCAAAATAAAAAAAATCCCTACCCTACACTAAATTACAAATAGCCCTTAAAAGGGCCTTTTGCGGGGCATTGCCCCAAAGTAATCAGCTCTTTTACCTGTAAAAAAAATTACAAATTCCCCCCAACATTAAAACCCACCACCCACACAACCAACCCTACTCTAAAACCCACCCAATACCCCCTTAAAAAAACCTAACACTAAACCCTTGAAGATCACCTTACCGTGAGAAATCTTCATCCAACCGGGCCAAAGTCCTCAACGAAGCCGGGAGAAGTCTTCATCCAAGCTGGGAGAAGTGGTCCTCCAGACGGGCAGAAGTCTTCATCCAGACGGCATCTTCTATCTTCCTCCATCTGGCGCGGAGCGGGTCCATCTTCAAGACATCTGGCGCGGAGCACCCTCTTCCAACGAAGTTTTCTTACTAAATGACGGATCCTTTAAGTGACGTCATCCAAGATGGCGTCCCTTCAATTCCGATTGGCTGATAGAATTCTATCAGCCAATCGGAATTAAGGTAGAAAAAATCCTATTGGCTGATGCAATCAGCCAATAGGATTGAAGTTCAATCCTATTGGCTCATCCAATCAGCCAATAGGATTGAGCTGGCGTTCGATTGACTGTTCCAATCAGATTTGGGGTTAATAAATGTAGGTAGGTGTCGGCGATGTTAGGGACAGCAGATTATGGGTTAATAATATTTAACTAGTGTTTGCGAGGCGGGAGTGCGGCGGTTTTGGGGTTAATATATTTATTATAGTGGCGGCGATGTCCGGTTCGGCAGATTAGGGGTTAAAATTTTTATTTTAGTGTTTGCGATGGGGGGGGGGGTCGTTTTAGGGGTTAATAGTTAGATTATGGGTGTTTAGTGTACTTTTTAGCACTTTAGTTAAGAGTTTTATGCTACTGCGTTGTAGTGTAAAACTCTTAACTACTGACTTTAAAATGCGGTACCAGTCTTGACAGGAGAGGGTGTACAGCTCACTTTTTGTCAGACTCGTAATACCGGTGCTATGCAAGTCCCATTGAAAAAATAGGATACGCAATTTACATAAGTGGATTTGCGGTATTTCCAAGTCTGGCCAAAAAAGTGAGCGGTACACCTGTACCTGCAAGACTCGTAATACCAGCGGGCGTTAAAAAGCAGCGATAGGACCGGCCAACGCTGCTTTTTAAGCCTAACGCACAACTCGTAATCTAGCCGATTGTTAACGTGCAATGTGAGTGGTCTCACTCTTGTTGGACACCACTATTTAAAATGTAATGCAAATTGTACCAGTTTACAGAGAATGTGATAAATACAATTTAAGCTTCAAGACAGTAGCTTTATGGTAAGACCAGAAGTAGTAAATATAATGGGCCAGATTACAATGATAGCGCAGGTCACAATAAGCAATATCTCTGGACCACGTTAACATTAGCACTCAACTTGATACTACAAGTCCATGGTAAATCTCTCTAGCACAAACTTCCAATGGATATCGCGACAGCGCTAAATATCGCTCATATTACAAGATGAAAGTTATAGGTTGCGCTCGAGTGAAAGTGTTGGAATATTTAGCATGACTTGAGATCTGAAGTAAAGTATAAGAGTTAAAGGGGGGAGGAGTTAACTCCTGAACTGGATGGTCGCATCTTTCAACAGCTCCAGCTATATTACTTTTTCAAGTCAAGTTTAGCGATCATCCAGCATTAAATTTACATTAATATTGGCACATTACGGGCTCAGGAGTTCAGGTGACCGGACTTTCAAAGAAAATACATCTGAGTGTTAAAGGAGAACGAGTTTGGCAAAGGCTTTGAGGGCCGACTGTTATCACGCAGTCAGGCATGTTATGCTGGCACCAAGGCTATGAGTTCTAAGTTATACCAAACACCTAACGTTTTTACTGCTACAAATACTAACATGGCACATCGGCAGTGAGGGTGTCGCTTAAGTGGCAATATATTATGGTGTTTATATAGACATTTCTCCAACATAGGTGTGTCCGGTCCACGGCGTCTTCCTTACTTGTGGGATATTCTCTTCCCCAACAGGAAATGGCAAAGAGCCCAGCAAAGCTGGTCACATGATCCCTCCTAGGCTCCGCCTACCCCAGTCATTCTCTTTGCCGTTGTACAGGCAACATCTCCACGGAGATGGCTTAGAGTTTTTTAGTGTTTAACTATTATATCGGCAGGCACTGTTTTAGACACCTTCTTCTTAGGGGCTTTCCCAAATCATAGGCAGAGCCTCATTTTCGCGCCGGTGTTGCGCACTTGTTTTTGAGAGGCATGACATGCAGTCGCATGTGTGAGGAGCTCTGATACATAGAAAAGACTTTCTGAAGGCGTCATTTGGTATCGTATTCCCCTTTGGGCTTGGTTGGGTCTCAGCAAAGCAGATACCAGGGACTGTAAAGGGGTTAAAGTTAAAAACGGCTCCAGTTCCGTTATTTTAAGGGTTAAAGCTTCCAAATTTGGTGTGCAATACTTTTAAGGCTTTAAGACACTGTGGTGAAATTTCGGTGAATTTTGAACAATTCCTTCATATTTTTTCGCAATTGCAGTAATAAAGTGTGTTCAGTTTAAAATTTAAAGTGACAGTAACGGTTTTATTTTAAAACGTTTTTTGTACTTTGTTATCAAGTTTATGCCTGTTTAACATGTCTGAACTACCAGATAGACTGTGTTCTGAATGTGGGGAAGCCAGAGTTCCTTCTCATTTAAATAAATGTGATTTATGTGACAATGACAATGATGCCCAAGATGATTCCTCAAGTGAGGGGAGTAAGCATGGTACTGCATCATTCCCTCCTTCGTCTACACGAGTCTTGCCCACTCAGGAGGCCCCTAGTACATCTAGCGCGCCAATACTCCTTACTATGCAACAATTAACGGCTGTAATGGATAATTCTGTCAAAAACATTTTAGCCAAGATGCACACTTATCAGCGTAAGCGCGACTGCTCTGTTTTAGATACTGAAGAGCATGACGACGCTGATAATAATGGTTCTGAAGGGCCCCTAAACCAGTCTGATGGGGCCAGGGAGGTTTTGTCTGAGGGAGAAATTACTGATTCAGGGAACATTTCTCAACAAGCTGAACCTGATGTGATTACGTTTAAATTTAAGTTGGAACATCTCTGCATTCTGCTTAAGGAGGTATTATCCACTCTGGATGATTGTGACAAGTTGGTCATCCCAGAGAAACTATGTAAAATGGACAAGTTCCTAGAGGTCCCGGGGCTCCCAGAAGCTTTTCCTATACCCAAGCGGGTGGCGGACATTGTAAATAAAGAATGGGAAAGGCCCGGTATTCCTTTCGTCCCTCCCCCCATATTTAAAAAATTGTTTCCTATGGTCGACCCCAGAAAGGACTTATGGCAGACAGTCCCCAAGGTCGAGGGAGCTGTTTCCACTTTAAACAAACGCACCACTATACCCATAGAAGATAGTTGTGCTTTCAAAGATCCTATGGATAAAAAATTAGAAGGTTTACTTAAAAAGATGTTTGTTCAGCAGGGTTACCTTCTACAACCAATTTCATGCATTGTCCCTGTCGCTACAGCCGCGTGTTTCTGGTTCGATGAGCTGGTAAAGGCGGTCGATAGTGATTCTCCTCCTTATGAGGAGATTATGGACAGAATCAATGCTCTCAAATTGGCTAATTCTTTCACCCTAGACGCCACTTTGCAATTGGCTAGGTTAGCGGCTAAGAATTCTGGGTTTGCTATTGTGGCGCGCAGAGCGCTTTGGTTGAAATCTTGGTCAGCTGATGCGTCTTCCAAGAACAAGCTACTTAACATTCCTTTCAAGGGGAAAACGCTGTTTGGCCCTGACTTGAAAGAGATTATCTCTGATATCACTGGGGGTAAGGGCCACGCCCTTCCTCAGGATCGGCCTTTCAAGGCCAAAAATAAACCTAATTTTCGTCCCTTTCGTAGAAACGGACCAGCCCAAAGTGCTACGTCCTCTAAGCAAGAGGGTAATACTTCTCAAGCCAGCCAGCTTGGAGACCAATGCAAGGCTGGAACAAGGGAAAGCAGGCCAAGAAACCTGCCATTTACGTTGTGTAGAAGACCTGTTAAAAATGGGAGTGATTCATCCTGTTCCATTAGGAGAACAAGGGATGGGGTTCTACTCCAATCTGTTCATAGTTCCCAAAAAAGAGGGAACGTTCAGACCAATCTTAGATCTCAAGATCTTAAACAAGTTTCTCAAGGTTCCATCGTTCAAAATGGAAACCATTCGAACAATTCTTCCTTCCATCCAGGAAGGTCAATTCATGACCACGGTGGATTTAAAGGATGCGTATCTACATATTCCTATCCACAAGGAACATCATCGGTTCCTAAGGTTCGCATTCCTGGACAAGCATTACCAGTTCGTGGCGCTTCCTTTCGGATTAGCCACTGCTCCAAGGATTTTCACAAAGGTACTAGGGTCCCTTCTAGCTGTGCTAAGACCAAGGGGCATTGCTGTAGTACCTTACTTGGACGACATTCTGATTCAAGCGTCGTCCCTTCCTCAAGCAAAGGCTCACACGGACATCGTCCTGGCCTTTCTCAGATCTCACGGATGGAAAGTGAACGTGGAAAAGAGTTCTCTATCTCCGTCAACAAGGGTTCCCTTCTTGGGAACAATAATAGACTCCTTAGAAATGAGGATTTTTCTGACAGAGGCCAGAAAAACAAAACTTCTAGACTCTTGTCGGATACTTCATTCCGTTCATCTTCCTTCCATAGCGCAGTGCATGGAAGTGATAGGTTTGATGGTAGCGGCAATGGACATAGTTCCTTTTTCGCGCATTCATCTAAGACCATTACAACTGTGCATGCTCAGTCAGTGGAATGGGGACTATACAAACTTGTCTCCGAGGATACAAGTAAATCAGAGGACCAGAGACTCACTCCGTTGGTGGCTGTCCCTGGACAACCTGTCACAAGGGATGACCTTCCGCAGACCAGAGTGGGTCATTGTCACGACCGACGCCAGTCTGATGGGCTGGGGCGCGGTCTGGGGATCCCTGAAAGCTCAGGGTCTTTGGTCTCGGGAAGAATCTCTTCTACCGATAAATATTCTGGAACTGAGAGCGATATTCAATGCTCTCAAGGCTTGGCCTCAGCTAGCGAGGGCCAAGTTCATACGTTTTCAATCAGACAACATGACAACTGTTGCGTACATCAACCATCAGGGGGGAACAAGGAGTTCCCTGGCGATGGAAGAAGTGACCAAAATCATTCTATGGGCGGAGTCTCACTCCTGCCACCTGTCTGCTATCCACATCCCAGGAGTGGAAAATTGGGAAGCGGATTTTCTGAGTCGTCAGACATTGCATCCGGGGGAGTGGGAACTCCATCCGGAAATCTTTGCCCAAGTCACTCAACTGTGGGGCATTCCAGACATGGATCTGATGGCCTCTCGTCAGAACTTCAAAGTTCCTTGCTACGGGTCCAGATCCAGGGATCCCAAGGCGGCTCTAGTGGATGCACTAGTAGCACCTTGGACCTTCAAACTAGCTTATGTATTCCCGCCGTTTCCTCTCATCCCCAGGCTGGTAGCCAGGATCAATCAGGAAAGGGCGTTGGTGATCTTGATAGCTCCTGCGTGGCCACGCAGGACTTGGTATGCAGATCTGGTGAATATGTTATCGGCTCCACCATGGAAGCTACCTTTGAGACGAGACCTTCTTGTTCAAGGTCCGTTCGAACATCCGAATCTGGTCTCACTCCAGCTGACTGCTTGGAGATTGAACGCTTGATCTTATCGAAGCGAGGGTTCTCAGATTCTGTTATCGATACTCTTGTTCAGGCCAGAAAGCCTGTAACTAGAAAGATTTACCACAAAATTTGGAAAAAATATATCTGTTGGTGTGAATCTAAAGGATTCCCTTGGGACAAGGTTAAGATTCCTAAGATTCTATCCTTCCTTCAAGAAGGATTGGAAAAAGGATTATCTGCAAGTTCCCTGAAGGGACAGATTTCTGCCTTGTCTGTGTTACTTCACAAAAAGCTGGCAGCTGTGCCAGATGTTCAAGCCTTTGTTCAGGCTCTGGTTAGAATCAAGCCTGTTTACAAACCTTTGACTCCTCCTTGGAGTCTCAACTTAGTTCTTTCAGTTCTTCAGGGGGTTCCGTTTGAACCCTTACATTCCGTTGATATTAAGTTATTATCTTGGAAAGTTTTGTTTTTGGTTGCAATTTCTTCTGCTAGAAGAGTTTCAGAATTATCTGCTCTGCAGTGTTCTCCTCCTTATCTGGTGTTCCATGCAGATAAGGTGGTTTTATGTACTAAACCTGGTTTTCTTCCAAAAGTTGTTTCTAACAAAAACATTAACCAGGAGATTATCGTCCCTTCTCTGTGTCCGAAACCAGTTTCGAAGAAGGAACGTTTGTTGCACAATTTGGATGTTGTTCGCGCTCTAAAATTCTATTTAGATGCTACAAAGGATTTTAGACAAACATCTTCCTTGTTTGTTGTTTATTCCGGTAAAAGGAGAGGTCAAAAAGCAACTTCTACCTCTCTCTCTTTTTGGATTAAAAGCATCATCAGATTGGCTTACGAGACTGCCGGACGGCAGCCTCCCGAAAGAATCACAGCTCATTCCACTAGGGCTGTGGCTTCCACATGGGCCTTCAAGAACGAGGCTTCTGTTGATCAGATATGTAGGGCAGCGACTTGGTCTTCACTGCACACTTTTACCAAATTTTACAAGTTTGATACTTTTGCTTCTTCTGAGGCTATTTTTGGGAGAAAGGTTTTGCAAGACGTGGTGCCTTCCATCTAGGTGACCTGATTTGCTCCCTCCCATCATCCGTGTCCTAAAGCTTTGGTATTGGTTCCCACAAGTAAGGATGACGCCGTGGACCGGACACACCTATGTTGGAGAAAACAGAATTTATGTTTACCTGATAAATTACTTTCTCCAACGGTGTGTCCGGTCCACGGCCCGCCCTGGTTTTTTAATCAGGTCTGATAATTTATTTTCTTTAACTACAGTCACCACGGTATCATATGGTTTCTCCTATGCAAATATTCCTCCTTAACGTCGGTCGAATGACTGGGGTAGGCGGAGCCTAGGAGGGATCATGTGACCAGCTTTGCTGGGCTCTTTGCCATTTCCTGTTGGGGAAGAGAATATCCCACAAGTAAGGAAGACGCCGTGGACCGGACACACCGTTGGAGAAAGTAATTTATCAGGTAAACATAAATTCTGTTTTTGCTATTCTTGCCGGCTAGAGAATAAACTCATAATAACGGAGTATCATGGCTACAGTGCGACTAGTGAATCAATGGGAGACACGGATGCTACAGCTCCTCAACGATCATTTTTGCAACCTTAGGCAGCAACTTTTAGAGGGTTTGCTCCCTTTGTTTGACACTTATAAGCATCATGATGATATACCAGATGACCACGGCACATACTGCGGGTCTGAGAGATCCAGGGAAGCACATAGAGAGGAGGGGATCCGTGGTGACCCACAGAGCCTAGAAAACACCTCCGCACCACATCTCGATTGCCCACATGAGAACGCAATGTGCTTTCTGGGAGGAGAAAACAATGCAATCATACCGACCTCAAAAGTCCAGACATCTACCGCTAAAGGAGATTCAGTTAAGCGCAGAGGCATATATCCCAGAGAATATGACAGCCTCCTAACCCATGCCGAAATAATGCCTTCGGCACATCAGCTGATAGAGTACATCGCAAGGCTTGATCTGGCTGAGCGACAGAGAGGAGCGGCTATTTCCAACACGCTGGTCACTTTGCTACGAGTGATACAGGCCATGGCTGAGTTTTACAGATCCGGAATTGGTTGTGCTAGAGGCATCGGCTAAAGGGACTATTCAGCAGCTCATCAGGTCCTTTTTGTTCCCTAAGAATTGGAAATTCTTATTTACTACTATGATGACTTGTGTCGCTACTTCAGGATAATATGCAGATGCCTTTTTCTTCTTACTTTTTGTTTTTCTGTGTGTGTTGTTCCCAATTTTAGGCTGAACGGTTTATGCTTGCGCATATATATATATATATATACTAGATACTGTTGTGACACTCCCTGGGACACTGAACATTTTGCCAGACATTCCCCCGAACTCTGTGAACATTGTGTCAAGGGGCCTTTTTGTGTTCAGGTTTGAATGCAGTTATAAGTACGTTGCATAAATTTTAGGAAATGTTTAACCACTTAGATACCTACAGTATAGCTGATGGGACTACATAATCAGCCCTACATGTTATATATTGAAGCTACTCTAATTTAGCTACTCTCCTTTATTGGTCTGTTGGGGTAAACTAAGCGTGGCCAGAAACCTAGTCATAGGTTACAATGTTTTAGACATAAAAGGTATACTGAAAATCTCCGGTGCATCGCCTTTTATATATTGTGAACAAAAAGTTGCTTGGGTATAGGGCCCATACCCAGGTGATAAAATTTGTTGCTAAATAATGTTAATCACTAGCTGGTTTACAATAATTCAAAGTGACAGCATATCACCTATATCTGCATCACGATATATTAGAGCTGTTTTCTCCAACATAGGTGTGTCCGGTCCACGGCGTCATCCTTACTTGTGGGATATTCTCTTCCCCAACAGGAAATGGCAAAGAGCCCAGCAAAGCTGGTCACATGATCCCTCCTAGGCTCCGCCTACCCCAGTCATTCTCTTTGCCGTTGTACAGGCAACATCTCCACGGAGATGGCTTAGAGTTTTTTAGTGTTTAACTGTAGTTTTTATTATTCAATCAAGAGTTTGTTATTTTAAAATAGTGCTGGTATGTACTATTTACTCTGAAACAGAAAAGAGATGAAGATTTCTGTTTGTATGAGGAAAATGATTTTAGCAACCGTTACTAAAATCCATGGCTGTTCCACACAGGACTGTTGAGAGGAATTAACTTCAGTTGGGGGAACAGTGAGCAGTCTCTTGCTGCTTGAGGTATGACACATTCTAACAAGACGATGTAATGCTGGAAGCTGTCATTTTCCCTATGGGATCCGGTAAGCCATGTTTATTAAGATAGTAAATAAGGGCTTCACAAGGGCTTATTAAGACTGTAGACTTTTTCTGGGCTAAATCGATTCATATATTACACATATTTAGCCTTGAGGAATCATTTAATCTGGGTATTTTTTATAAAATTATATCGGCAGGCACTGTTTTAGACACCTTATTCTTTAGGGGCTTTCCCAAATCATAGGCAGAGCCTCATTTTCGCGCCGGTGTTGCGCACTTGTTTTTGAGAGGCATGACATGCAGTCGCATGTGTGAGGAGCTCTGATACATAGAAAAGACTTTCTGAAGGCGTCATTTGGTATCGTATTCCCCTTTGGGCTTGGTTGGGTCTCAGCAAAGCAGATACCAGGGACTGTAAAGGGGTTAAAGTTAAAAACGGCTCCGGTTCCGTTATTTTAAGGGTTAAAGCTTCCAAATTTGGTGTGCAATACTTTTAAGGCTTTAAGACACTGTGGTGAAATTTTGGTGAATTTTGAACAATTCCTTCATATTTTTTCGCAATTGCAGTAATAAAGTGTGTTCAGTTTAAAATTTAAAGTGACAGTAACGGTTTTATTTTAAAACGTTTTTTGTACTTTGTTATCAAGTTTATGCCTGTTTAACATGTCTGAACTACCAGATAGACTGTGTTCTGAATGTGGGGAAGCCAGAGTTCCTTCTCATTTAAATAAATGTGATTTATGTGACAATGACAATGATGCCCAAGATGATTCCTCAAGTGAGGGGAGTAAGCATGGTACTGCATCATTCCCTCCTTCGTCTACACGAGTCTTGCCCACTCAGGAGGCCCCTAGTACATCTAGCACGCCAATACTCCTTACTATGCAACAATTAACGGCTGTAATGGATAATTCTATCAAAAACATTTTAGCCAAAATGCCCACTTATCAGCGTAAGCGCGACTGCTCTGTTTTAGATACTGAAGAGCATGACGACGCTGATGATAATGGTTCTGAAAGGCCCCTACACCAGTCTGATGGGGCCAGGGAGGTTTTGTCTGAGGGAGAAATTTCAGATTCAGGGAAAATTTCTCAACAAGCTGAACCCGATGTGATTACATTTAAATTTAAGTTGGAACATCTCCGCGCTCTGCTTAAGGAGGTATTATCCACTCTGGATGATTGTGAGAATTTGGTCATCCCAGAGAAACTATGTAAAATGGACAAGTTCCTAGAGGTCCCGGGGCTCCCAGAAGCTTTTCCTATACCCAAGCGGGTGGCGGACATTGTAAATAAAGAATGGGAAAGGCCCGGTATACCTTTCGTCCCTCCCCCCATATTTAAAAAATTGTTTCCTATGGTCGACCCCAGAAAGGACTTATGGCAGACAGTCCCCAAGGTCGAGGGAGCGGTTTCCACTTTAAACAAACGCACCACTATACCCATAGAAGATAGTTGTGCTTTCAAAGATCCTATGGATAAAAAATTAGAAGGTTTACTTAAAAAGATGTTTGTTCAGCAGGGTTACCTTCTACAACCAATTTCATGCATTGTCCCTGTCACTACAGCCGCGTGTTTCTGGTTCGATGAGCTAGTAAAGGCGGTCGATAGTGATTCTCCTCCTTATGAGGAGATTATGGACAGAATCAGTGCTCTCAAATTGGCTAATTTCTCCAACATAGGTGTGTCCGGTCCACGGCGTCATCCTTACTTGTGGGATATTCTCCTCCCCAACAGGAAATGGCAAAGAGCCCAGCAAAGCTGGTCACATGATCCCTCCTAGGCTCCTCCTACCCCAGTCATTCTCTTTGCCGTTGTACAGGCAACATCTCCACGGAGATGGCTTAGAGTTTTTTAGTGTTTAACTGTAGTTTTTATTATTCAATCAAGAGTTTGTTATTTTGAAATAGTGCTGGTATGTACTATTTACTCAGAAACAGAAAAGAGATGAAGATTTCTGTTTGTATGAGGAAAATGATTTTAGCAACCGTAACTAAAATCCATGGCTGTTCCACACAGGACTGTTGAGAGCTATTAACTTCAGTTGGGGGAACAGTATGCAGTCTCTTGCTGCTTGAGGTATGACACATTCTAACAAGACGATGTAATGCTGGAAGCTGTCATTTTCCCTATGGGATCCGGTAAGCCATGTTTATTACGATCATAAATAAGGGCTTCACAAGGGCTTATTAAGACTGTAGACTTTTCTGGGCTAAATCGATTCATTATTAACACATATTTAGCCTTGAGGAATCATTTTATCTGGGTATTTTGATATAAGAATATCGGCAGGCACTGTATTAGACACCTTATTCCTTAGGGACTTTCCCAAAGCATAAGCAGAGCCTCATTTTCGCGCCGGTGTGGCGCACTTGTTTTTGAGAGGCATGGCATGCAGTCGCATGTGTGAGGAGCTCTGATACTTAGAAAAGACTTTCTGAAGGCGTCATTTGGTATCGTATTCCCCTTTGGGCTTGGTTGGGTCTCAGCAAAGCAGATACCAGGGACTGTAAAGGGGTTAAAGTTTAAAACGGCTCCGGTTCCGTTATTTTAAGGGTTAAAGCTTCCAAATTTGGTGTGCAATACTTTTAAGGCTTTAAGACACTGTGGTGAAAATTTGGTGAATTTTGTACAATTCCTTCATGTTTTTTCGCAATTGCAGTAATAAAGTGTGTTCAGTTTAAAATTTAAAGTGACAGTAACGGTTTTATTTTAAAACGTTTTTGTACTTTGTTATCAAGTTTATGCCTGTTTAACATGCCTGAACTACCAGATAGACTGTGTTCTGAATGTGGGGAAGCCAGAATTCCTATTCATTTAAATAAATGTGATTTATGTGATAATGACAATGATGCCCAAGATGATTCCTCAAGTGAGGGGAGTAAGCATGGTACTGCATCATTCCCTCCTTCGTCTACACGAGTCTTGCCCACTCAGGAGGCCCCTAGTACATCTAGCGCGCCAATACTCCTTACTATGCAACAATTAACGGCTGTAATGGATAATTCTGTCAAAAACATTTTAGCCCAAATGAACACTTGTCAGCGTAAGCGCGGCTGCTCTGTTTTGTCTGAGGGAGAAATTACTGATTCAGGGAACATTTCTCAACAGGCTGAACCTGATGTGATTGCATTTAAATTTAAGTTGGAACATCTCCGCATTCTGCTTAAGGAGGTATTATCCACTCTGGATGATTGTGACAAGTTGGTCATCCCAGAGAAGCTATGTAAAATGGACAAGTTCCTAGAGGTGCCGGGGCTCCCAGAAGCTTTTCCTATACCCAAGCGGGTGGCGGACATTGTTAATAAAGAATGGGAAAGGCCCGGTATTCCTTTCGTCCCTCCCCCCATATTTAAAAAATTGTTTCCTTTGGTCGACCCCAGAAAGGACTTATGGCAGACAGTCCCCAAGGTCGAGGGAGCGGTTTCCACTTTAAACAAACGCACCACTATACCCATAGAGGATAGTTGTGCTTTCAAAGATCCTATGGATAAAAAGTTAGAAGGTTTGCTTAAAAAGATGTTTGTTCAGCAGGGTTACCTTCTACAACCAATTGCATGCATTGTCCCTGTCGCTACAGCCGCATGTTTCTGGTTCGATGAGCTGATAAAGGCGGTCGATAGTGATTCTCCTCCTTATGAGGAGATTATGGACAGAATCAATGCTCTCAAATTGGCTAATTCTTTCACCCTAGACGCCACTTTGCAATTGGCTAGGTTAGCGGCTAAGAATTCTGGGTTTGCTATTGTGGCGCGCAGAGCGCTTTGGTTGAAATCTTGGTCGGCTGATGCGTCTTCCAAGAACAAGCTACTTAACATTCCTTTCAAGGGGAAAACGCTGTTTGGCCCTGACTTGAAAGAGATTATCTCTGATATCACTGGGGGTAAGGGCCACGCCCTTCCTCAGGATCGGCCTTTCAAGGCAAAAAATAAACCTAATTTTCGTCCCTTTCGTAGAAACGGACCAGCCCGAGGTGCTACGTCCTCTAAGCAAGAGGGTAATACTTCTCAAGCCAAGCCAGCTTGGAGACCAATGCAAGGCTGGAACAAGGGAAAGCAGGCCAAGAAACCTGCCACTGCTACCAAGACTGCATGAAATGTTGGCCCCCGATCCGGGACCGGATCTGGTGGGGGGCAGACTCTCTCTCTTCGCTCAGGCTTGGGCAAGAGATGTTCTGGATCCTTGGGCGCTAGAAATAGTCTCCCAAGGTTATCTTCTGGAATTCAAGGGACTTCCCCCAAGGGGGAGGTTCCACAGGTCTCAGTTGTCTTCAGACCACATAAAAAGACGGGCATTCTTACATTGTGTAGAAGACCTGTTAAAAATGGGAGTGATTCATCCTGTTCCATTAAGAGAACAACGGATGGGGTTCTACTCCAATCTGTTCATAGTTCCCAAAAAAGAGGGAACGTTCAGACCAATCTTAGATCTCAAGATCTTAAACAAGTTTCTCAAGGTTCCATCGTTCAAGATGGAAACCATTCGAACTATTCTTCCTTCCATCCAGGAAGGTCAATTCATGACCACGGTGGATTTAAAGGATGCGTATCTACATATTCCTATCCACAAGGAACATCATCGGTTCCTAAGGTTCGCATTCCTGGACAAGCATTACCAGTTCGTGGCGCTTCCTTTCGGATTAGCCACTGCTCCAAGGATTTTCACAAAGGTACTAGGGTCCCTTCTAGCTGTGCTAAGACCAAGGGGCATTGCTGTAGTACCTTACTTGGACGACATTCTGATTCAAGCGTCGTCCCTTCCTCAAGCAAAGGCTCACACGGACATCGTCCTGGCCTTTCTCAGATCTCACGGATGGAAAGTGAACGTGGAAAAGAGTTCTCTATCTCCGTCAACAAGGGTTCCCTTCTTGGGAACAATAATAGACTCCTTAGAAATGAGGATATTTCTGACAGAGGCCAGAAAAACAAAGCTTCTAGACTCTTGTCGGATACTTCATTCCGTTCCTCTTCCTTCCATAGCTCAGTGCATGGAAGTGATCGGGTTGATGGTAGCGGCTATGGACATAGTTCCTTTTGCGCGCATTCATCTAAGACCATTACAACTGTGCATGCTCAGTCAGTGGAATGGGGATTATACAGACTTGTCTCCGAAGATACAAGTAAATCAGAGGACCAGAGACTCACTCCGTTGGTGGCTGTCCCTGGACAACCTGTCACAAGGGATGACATTCCGCAGACCAGAGTGGGTCATTGTCACGACCGACGCCAGTCTGATGGGCTGGGGCGCGGTCTGGGGATCCCTGAAAGCTCAGGGTCTTTGGTCTCGGGAAGAATCTCTTCTACCGATAAATATTCTGGAACTGAGAGCGATATTCAATGCTCTCAAGGCTTGGCCTCAGCTAGCGAGGGCCAAGTTCATACGGTTTCAATCAGACAACATGACAACTGTTGCGTACATCAACCATCAGGGGGGAACAAGGAGTTCCCTAGCGATGGAAGAAGTGACCAAAATCATTCTATGGGCGGAGTCTCACTCCTGCCACCTGTCCGCTATCCACATCCCAGGAGTGGAAAATTGGGAAGCGGATTTTCTGAGTCGTCAGACATTGCATCCGGGGGAGTGGGAACTCCATCCGGAAATCTTTGCCCAAGTCACTCAGCTGTGGGGCATTCCAGACATGGATCTGATGGCCTCTCGTCAGAACTTCAAAGTTCCTTGCTACGGGTCCAGATCCAGGGATCCCAAGGCGGCTCTAGTGGATGCACTGGTAGCACCTTGGACCTTCAAACTAGCTTATGTGTTCCCGCCGTTCCCTCTCATCCCCAGGCTGGTAGCCAGGATCAATCAGGAGAGGGCGTCGGTGATCTTGATAGCTCCTGCGTGGCCACGCAGGACTTGGTATGCAGATCTGGTGAATATGTCATCGGCTCCACCTTGGAAGCTACCTTTGAGACGAGACCTTCTTGTTCAGGGTCCGTTCGAACATCCGAACCTGGTTTCACTCCAGCTGACTGCTTGGAGATTGAACGCTTGATCTTATCGAAGCGAGGGTTCTCAGATTCTGTTATCGATACTCTTGTTCAGGCCAGAAAGCCTGTAACTAGAAAGATTTACCACAAAATTTGGAAAAAATATATCTGTTGGTGTGAATCTAAAGGATTCCCTTGGGACAAGGTTAAGATTCCTAAGATTCTATCCTTCCTTCAAGAAGGATTGGAAAAAGGATTATCTGCAAGTTCCCTGAAGGGACAGATTTCTGCCTTGTCTGTGTTACTTCACAAAAAGCTGGCAGCTGTGCCAGATGTTCAAGCCTTTGTTCAGGCTCTGGTTAGAATTAAGCCTGTTTACAAACCTTTGACTCCTCCTTGGAGTCTCAATTTAGTTCTTTCAGTTCTTCAGGGGGTTCCGTTTGAACCCTTACATTCCGTTGATATTAAGTTATTATCTTGGAAAGTTTTGTTTTTAGTTGCAATCTCTTCTGCTAGAAGAGTTTCAGAATTATCTGCTCTGCAGTGTTCTCCTCCTTATCTGGTGTTCCATGCAGATAAGGTGGTTTTACGTACTAAACCTGGTTTTCTTCCAAAAGTTGTTTCTAACAAAAACATTAACCAGGAGATTATCGTACCTTCTCTGTGTCCGAAACCAGTTTCAAAGAAGGAACGTTTGTTGCACAATTTGGATGTTGTTCGCGCTCTAAAATTCTATTTAGATGCTACAAAGGATTTTAGACAAACATCTTCCTTGTTTGTTGTTTATTCTGGTAAAAGGAGAGGTCAAAAAGCAACTTCTACCTCTCTCTCTTTTTGGATTAAAAGCATCATCAGATTGGCTTACGAGACTGCCGGACGGCAGCCTCCCGAAAGAATCACAGCTCATTCCACTAGGGCTGTGGCTTCCACATGGGCCTTCAAGAACGAGGCTTCTGTTGATCAGATATGTAGGGCAGCGACTTGGTCTTCACTGCACACTTTTACCAAATTTTACAAGTTTGATACTTTTGCTTCTTCTGAGGCTATTTTTGGGAGAAAGGTTTTGCAAGCCGTGGTGCCTTCCATTTAGGTGACCTGATTTGCTCCCTCCCTTCATCCGTGTCCTAAAGCTTTGGTATTGGTTCCCACAAGTAAGGATGACACCGTGGACCGGACACACCTATGTTGGAGAAAACAGAATTTATGTTTACCTGATAAATTACTTTCTCCAACGGTGTGTCCGGTCCACGGCCCGCCCTGGTTTTTTTAATCAGGTCTGATAATTTATTTTCTTTAACTACAGTCACCACGGTACCATATGGTTTCTCCTATGCAAATATTCCTCCTTAACGTCGGTCGAATGACTGGGGTAGGCGGAGCCTAGGAGGGATCATGTGACCAGCTTTGCTGGGCTCTTTGCCATTTCCTGTTGGGGAGGAGAATATCCCACAAGTAAGGATGACGCCGTGGACCGGACACACCGTTGGAGAAAGTAATTTATCAGGTAAACATAAATTCTGTTTCTTTCACCCTAGACGCCACTTTGCAATTGGCTAGGTTAGCGGCTAAGAATTCTGGGTTTGCTATTGTGGCGCGCAGAGCGCTTTGGTTGAAATCTTGGTCAGCTGATGCGTCTTCCAAGAACAAACTACTTAACATTCCTTTCAAGGGGAAAACGCTGTTTGGCCCTGACTTGAAAGAGATTATCTCTGATATCACTGGGGGTAAGGGCCACGCCCTTCCTCAGGATCGGCCTTTCAAGGCCAAAAATAAACCTAATTTTCGTCCCTTTCGTAGAAACGGACCAGCCCAAAGTGCTACGTCCTCTAAGCAAGAGGGTAATACTTCTCAAGCCAAGCAAGCTTGGAGACCAATGCAAGGCTGGAACAAGGGAAAGCAGGCCAAGAAACCTGCCACTGCTACCAAGACAGCATGAAATGTTGGCCCCCGATCCGGGACCGGATCTGGTGGGGGGCAGACTCTCTCTTCGCTCAGGCTTGGGCAAGAGATGTTCTGGATCCTTGGGCACTAGAAATAGTCTCCCAAGGTTATCTTCTGGAATTCAAGGGGCTTCCCCCAAGGGGGAGGTTCCACAGGTCTCAGTTGTCTTCAGACCACATAAAAAGACAGGCATTCTTACATTGTGTAGAAGACCTGTTAAAAATGGGAGTGATTCATCCTGTTCCATTAGGAGAACAAGGGATGGGGTTCTACTCCAATCTGTTCATAGTTCCCAAAAAAGAGGGAACGTTCAGACCAATCTTAGATCTCAAGATCTTAAACAAGTTTCTCAAGGTTCCATCGTTCAAAATGGAAACCATTCGAACAATTCTTCCTTCCATCCAGGAAGGTCAATTCATGACCACGGTGGATTTAAAGGATGCGTATCTACATATTCCTATCCACAAGGAACATCATCGGTTCCTAAGGTTCGCATTCCTGGACAAGCATTACCAGTTCGTGGCGCTTCCTTTCGGATTAGCCACTGCTCCAAGGATTTTCACAAAGGTACTAGGGTCCCTTCTAGCGGTGCTAAGACCAAGGGGCATTGCTGTAGTACCTTACTTGGACGACATTCTGATTCAAGCGTCGTCCCTTCCTCAAGCAAAGGCTCACACGGACATCGTCCTGGCCTTTCTCAGATCTCACGGATGGAAAGTGAACGTGGAAAAGAGTTCTCTATCTCCGTCGACAAGGGTTCCCTTCTTGGGAACAATAATAGACTCCTTAGAAATGAGGATTTTTCTGACAGAGGCCAGAAAAACAAAACTTCTAAACTCTTGTCGGATACTTCATTCCGTTCCTCTTCCTTCCATAGCGCAGTGCATGGAAGTGATAGGTTTGATGGTAGCGGCAATGGACATAGTTCCTTTTGCGCGCATTCATCTAAGACCATTACAACTGTGCATGCTCAGTCAGTGGAATGGGGACTATACAGACTTGTCTCCGAAGATACAAGTAAATCAGAGGACCAGAGACTCACTCCGTTGGTGGCTGTCCCTGGACAACCTGTCACAAGGGATGACCTTCCGCAGACCAGAGTGGGTCATTGTTACGACCGACGCCAGTCTGATGGGCTGGGGCGCGGTCTGGGGATCCCTGAAAGCTCAGGGTCTTTGGTCTCGGGAAGAATCTCTTCTACCGATAAATATTCTGGAACTGAGAGCGATATTCAATGCTCTCAAGGCTTGGCCTCAGCTAGCGAGGGCAAAGTTCATACGGTTTCAATCAGACAACATGACGACTGTTGCGTACATCAACCATCAGGGGGGAACAAGGAGTTCCCTGGCGATGGAAGAAGTGTCCAAAATCATTCAATGGGCGGAGACTCACTCCTGCCACCTGTCTGCAATCCACATCCCAGGAGTGGAAAATTGGGAAGCGGATTTTCTGAGTCGTCAGACATTGCATCCGGGGGAGTGGGAACTCCATCCGGAAATCTTTGCCCAAATCACTCAACTGTGGGGCATTCCAGACATGGATCTGATGGCCTCTCGTCAGAACTTCAAAGTTCCTTGCTACGGGTCCAGATCCAGGGATCCCAAGGCGACTCTAGTAGATGCACTAGTAGCACCTTGGACCTTCAAACTAGCTTATGTATTCCCGCCGTTTCCTCTCATCCCCAGGCTGGTAGCCAGGATCAATCAGGAGAGGGCGTCGGTGATCTTGATAGCTCCTGCGTGGCCACGCAGGACTTGGTATGCAGATCTGGTGAATATGTCATCGGCTCCACCATGGAAGCTACCTTTGAGACGAGACCTTCTTGTTCAAGGTCCGTTCGAACATCCGAATCTGGTCTCACTCCAGCTGACTGCTTGGAGATTGAACGCTTGATCTTATCGAAGCGAGGGTTCTCAGATTCTGTTATTGATACTCTTGTTCAGGCCAGAAAGCCTGTAACTAGAAAAATTTACCACAAAATTTGGAAAAAATATATCTGTTGGTGTGAATCTAAAGGATTCCCTTGGGACAAGGTTAAGATTCCTAAGATTCTATCCTTCCTTCAAGAAGGATTGGAAAAAGGATTATCTGCAAGTTCCTTGAAGGGACAGATTTCTGCCTTGTCTGTGTTACTTCACAAAAAGCTGGCAGCTGTGCCAGATGTTCAAGCCTTTGTTCAGGCTCTGGTTAGAATCAAGCCTGTTTACAAACCTTTGACTCCTCCTTGGAGTCTCAACTTAGTTCTTTCAGTTCTTCAGGGGGTTCCGTTTGAACCCTTACATTCCGTTGATATTAAGTTATTATCTTGGAAAGTTTTGTTTTTGGTTGCAATTTCTTCTGCTAGAAGAGTTTCAGAATTATCTGCTCTGCAGTGTTCTCCTCCTTATCTGGTGTTCCATGCAGATAAGGTGGTTTTACGTACTAAACCTGGTTTTCTTCCAAAAGTTGTTTCTAACAAAAACATTAACCAGGAGATAGTCGTACCTTCTCTGTGTCCGAAACCAGTTTCGAAGAAGGAACGTTTGTTGCACAATTTGGATGTTGTTCGCGCTCTAAAATTCTATTTAGATGCTACAAAGGATTTTAGACAAACATCTTCCTTGTTTGTTGTTTATTCCGGTAAAAGGAGAGGTCAAAAAGCAACTTCTACCTCTCTCTCTTTTTGGATTAAAAGCATCATCAGATTGGCTTACGAGACTGCCGGACGGCAGCCTCCCGAAAGAATCACAGCTCATTCCACTAGGGCTGTGGCTTCCACATGGGCCTTCAAGAACGATGCTTCTGTTGATCAGATATGTAGGGCAGCGACTTGGTCTTCACTGCACACTTTTACCAAATTTTACAAGTTTGATACTTTTGCTTCTTCTGAGGCTATTTTTGGGAGAAAGGTTTTGCAAGCCGTGGTGCCTTCCATCTAGG
Organism: Bombina bombina; assembly: GCF_027579735.1. Taxonomy (NCBI): domain Eukaryota; kingdom Metazoa; phylum Chordata; class Amphibia; order Anura; family Bombinatoridae; genus Bombina; species Bombina bombina. Next base: position 190,129,724 of record NC_069499.1, read on the forward strand.
TGACCTGATTTGCTCCCTCCCATCATCCGTGTCCTAAAGCTTTGGTATTGGTTCCCACAAGTAAGGATGACGCCGTGGACCGGACACACCTATGTTGGAGAAAACAGAATTTATGTTTACCTGATAAATTACTTTCTCCAACGGTGTGTCCGGTCCACGGCCCGCCCTGGTTTTTTAATCAGGTCTGATAATTTATTTTCTTTAGCTACAGTCACCACGGTATCATATGGTTTCTCCTATGCAAATATTCCTCCTTAACGTCGGTCGAATGACTGGGGTAGGCGGAGCCTAGGAGGGATCATGTGACCAGCTTTGCTGGGCTCTTTGCCATTTCCTGTTGGGGAAGAGAATATCCCACAAGTAAGGATGACGCCGTGGACCGGACACACCGTTGGAGAAAGTAATTTATCAGGTAAACATAAATTCTGTTTTAATGACAACACACTAGTAAGCTATATATTTATTTTTTTTTAGTATATCTGTGTGCAAAGTGAGGTAGAGATTACATATCGTACCCTGTGCTGGATAATCTACATTAAAAATATCCCCAAGAGCTATATGATATACCTGGTGAAAAGTGTAGCTTTTTATTTTCGCCACTAGAGGGGAGTAAAGGTTCAGATTTGATTAGACTACTGTCACAGCCTGTGGCTATGAGCTTTATGGTGCTTATATGTACTCCTAAATTCTGGTATTTCTAGCATTGTGGTCTATGGCTCTATGCAAGAGTCTAAATATGTTCTTAGGGTATTATACCTATCCTTTTTATAGCCCTTATAGGCTATACAGTTTGATGTTTACACATTTCTGTTGATGTTCCCAGCTGCTAACAGAGGTTTATCGGTTCACAGAGATTCTTATATTCCTCCACCTCCAGAACTCTCCCTCTATGGTCTTATGAATGACTCTTGATTTGCCTCATAAGATCTCACGTGTTTTACAGGTTAGGAGGCTTTTTCTATAACAAGTTGAGAGTGGGTTAGATGCTGTTCTATATGTATAATTAATTGCTGATGACTCACCTCACAGTTTTCCCATGCTTAATTTAATTCTATATGCTATTATCCCCATAGGGTTCTGAACTGCATATATATATCCATATCCTATCTTGTAAGCAGTAATTTAAAAGGGACACCCCAAGTTGCTATTACTGACTAAATTTGAATACACTTTAATAGGGCTGTTCTGTTCAATAACCTAAGTATACTTTAGATAGGTAACCTTTTCTTAGTATTTCACTGACATCTGACAAAGTTCCCTGTCTCCCTACTTGAGTAATTAGCGGCTAGGTGCTTATACACTTGATATTAGTTTATCAGATGTTCTATATATAGACGGAAATCTGGATAGTTATTGCTCTAGTGACATAGGTTAAAGATACCTCACCTCATCCTTTCCCACTCTTGAGAGAGAGTGGCTCATATTCCTTATCCCTTTTCCGGCTCCGTCCAGTGGTGACAACAACCCCTGAGGGGAGATATCATAGTTAGCCCTATATCATTTCTTTATCAGCCCAACACCAAAGCATTAAAATATTATCTGTCTCTTTGTACCCTTAACCTTAGCCTCCTGAGTCAGTGCTGGTTTTGTCGCCTCACCTTTCCCCTCCACCTTTCCAGTTAAGCATAAGAAAATACATCTTATAGAAACTTTATTTTATTGTCTCTATATCCCCCTTAAATCCTTCCCATGACAAGGGTACTATTTTGAGGGCCCACAGGTGACCCTAGCTTATTATAAGAGGATAAAGGTTCATGAACAGCTTTATCATATGTCAAAGGGAAAATATGATCATATTTGAACAATGGATAAATAAGAGGTTTACTTTTAATATTGTATGTTATTTACCTACAAGTGTTATTAACTGTTGTTATGTCTCATTGAGATTCTGTACTAATTTCCCAATTAAGGTCTTACATTTAATATATGTTACAAATTTAATGTATCAATGAGACCTGTATAATACTGTCCATATTGGATTTGTAAGTAATATCACCTTGTTATGCCTGTACATTCTATACCCTCAATAAAACTTATTAAAAAAAAAAAAAAAAAAAAAGTAAATTTGAAAATGTAATTGCATAGAATTCCTTCTTTGTTACAGGCCATGCTGGAAGATAATCTGCCATCAGAAATTACAAGTAAAATAAACTTAGTAGACTTGGCCGGCAGGTGAGTGGTTTTTATAACAATTCATGACAATTCTATGTCATCCATTTTGGCCTGGTAGGTTTGCTAAATATTATTATTTACAGTTTTATTTTTTTGGTTTGTGTTTTAGTGAAAGAGCTTCTCCAAATTACTGCAAAGATCGTTTAACTGAAGGCTCCAACATCAACAGGTCCTTGGTTACACTTGGTATTGTCATCTCTACGTTAGGTATGTTATTGCTTACTTGTCTGTGTTGCTGTTTGACCTTGTTTTTGTCTCTTGAAATCTCTGAGTTTAAGTTCCTGTTGGTATGTCTGTAATTAGATTCCTTATGCTGTTTCACTTTTTTTTTTAAAGAAAAAACATTTTTTAATTAAACATGAACAGGCGGCAGAAACGTTGTCAAGAGTCAGAACAGTATTTATTTTGTATCAGAAGACATCAACAGAGCCACACATACTACTTTAGAATTCAACTATTTCAAATTGTTTCCTTACTTTTCTTTTTTAGTGAAAAAAGAATAAGGAAACATAATTCACATTTTAGGTAGTAAAAGAATATAATTTATGTATTTACTGGATTACGTTTTTAAAGATATAGCTCTTATTATTGAAAAGTAAGCCACACACATGTTGATATAAGGTCTCTTATTAAAAATAACAATTTTTTTTTTAAATTGTAATTTTTCATTAAAAATCCATTAATGACCTCCTTATTTTAGGGAGGACTCTTTCTACTGATAAATATTACGCACTTTATGACATGGTTGCACTTGTTAGTAGAAAGCAAAGTAAAACCGATTGAAGTTTCTTTAACATTAGAGGCTGCTTAAATTATTTACACTGTGGTTGTGACATCAGAACTAATAGCATTCATCATAATGTTTATCCTTATTTTATTTTTTATTTTTTAAATAGTTACACACTTTTTTTTTTTTTCAAAACTCATTTTTATTGTTGAGAAAGACAATACACACACACGGAAGATTATACAGATAGTATCAATTAACATACTCCAATCATTACCATCATCAAACATAGTACAGCATGCTAGCCGAATCCGCATTTGTTGTTATTAAAAACATTTCTGGAGTTGAACCTGACTGCTCTAGGATTATGAAACATCACTCCCAAGACAGAAAATTGGGGATCTATGTTCAGAAGTTAAAGGGACAGTCAAGTCCAAAAAAACCTTTCATTTTTCAAATAGGGCATGTAATTTTAAACAACTTTCCAATTTACTTTTATCAACAATTTTGTTTTGTTCTCTTGGTATTCTAGTTGAAAGCAAACCTAGGAAGGCACATATGATAATTTCTAAGCCCTTGAAGGCCGCCTCTATTTCTCTTGTAAGGTGTATCCAGTCCACGGATTCATCCTTTACTTGTGGGATATTCTCCTTCCCTACAGGAAGTGGCAAAGAGAGCACACAGCAGAGCTGTCCATATAGCTCCCCCTCTAGCTCCACCCCCCAGTCATTCTCTTTGCCGGCTCTAAGCACTAGGGTCTCTCTCGGGAGGGTAAAGTGAATGTGGTGTTAGAATTGTAGTTTTTATTATCTTCAATCAAAAGTTTGTTATTTTAAATGGTACCGGTTTGTACTATTTACTCACTAGCAGAAAAGTGACGAAGATTTCTGCTGAGAGGAAAATGATTTTAGCATGTTGTAACTAAAATCCACTGCTGTTCCCACACAGGACTGAGGAGTACCAGAAAACTTCAGTTGGGGGGAACAGTTTGCAGGGTAATCTGCAATGAGGTATGTTCAGTCATTTATTTCTAGACAAGACTGAGATAATGCTAGAAGAGACTGACAATATCCCCATGAGGGGAGGGTAAGCTATGTTCACAGACTTAGTAAGGAATTGAATGCTTACATAACAGGGCTAATTATGCTGGTTGACACTAATTCAGGGCAATCGATTGTTTATTTAAGGAAAATATCGTTTGTAAGACACTTTGAAAGTCCTTTTCGGTTCTTTCTGGGGTTATTACCCACATGGCTGTTTTTTATTCACTTAGGAGTGATTTATTAGGCCTCACAGCTCCGGAGTAGAGTGGGAGGGGCCTAATTGGGTGTTGGCTTTAGGCTGCTCCGGTTTGGGCATTAAGGGGTTAATCGCTTTGAAACTTGTGGTGCAATCTTATTAAGGCTTTAGGTACATACTGTGAAAATTTCAGGAGGATTGCTGCATTTTTCACTGTTTTGCAAAATTGTGTGCTCTTTTTATCTCTTAAAGGCACAGTAACAATTTTTCAAATTGTGTTTTTTATTTGATTAAAGTGATTTCCAAGCCTGTTTGTGTATACTACTAGTCTGTTAAACATGTCTGACACCAAGGAAAATCCTTGTTCAATGTGTTTAGAAGCCATGGTGGAACCCCCTCTCAGAATGTGTCCCACTTGTACTGATATGTCTATACACTTTAAAGATCATATTGTTGCACTTAAGAATGTGGCCCAAGATGATTCTCAGACTGAAGGTAACGAGGGTAGCCCGTCTACCTCTCCCCAAGTGTCACAACCAGTTACGCCCGCTCAAGCGATGCCTAGTACCTCTAGAGCGTCTAACCCTTTTACATTATAAGACTTAGCGGCAGTCATGGATAATTCTCTTACAGCCTTCTTATCTAAACTGCCCGTGTTACCTGCAAAGCGTGATAGCTCTGTTTTAAGAACAGATTATGAGCATTCTGACGCTTTGGTAGCCGTATCCGATATTCCCTCACAACGCTCTGAAGTGGGAGCGAGGGATTTGATGTCTGAGGGAGAAGTCTCTGATTCAGGAAGGGTTCCTCCTCAGACAGATTCAGATACATTGGCTTTTAAATTTAAACTAGAACACCTCCGCGTTTTGCTCAGGGAGGTATTAGCTACTCTGGATGACTGCGACCCTTTGGTGATCCCAGAGAAATTGTGTAAAATGGACAAGTACCTAGAGGTCCCTGTTTACACTGATGCGTTTCTGGTCCCTAAGAGGATTGCGGATATCGTTACTAGGGAGTGGGATAGACCAGGTGTTCCCTTTGTTCCCCCTCCTGTTTTTAAGAAAATGTTCCCCATATCTGACCCCGTGCGGGACTCGTGGCAGACGGTCCCTAAGGTGGAGGAGGCTGTTTCTTCACTTGCTAAACGCACAACCATACCAATTGAAGACAGTTGTGCTTTTAAAGACCCTATGGATAAGAAGTTAGAGGGTTTACTTAAGAAAATTTTTGTTCAACAAGGTTTTCTTCTCCAACCTATTGCCTGCATTATTCCTGTAACTACTGCAGCTGCTTTCTGGTTTGAGGCGCTGGAAGACTCGCTCCAGACGGAGACCTCTTATGAGGAAATTATGGATAGAATTAAGGCTCTAAAGCTATCTAATTCTTTTATCACTGACGCCGCTTTCCAAATAGCTAAGTTAGGTTTTGCCATTTTGGCGCGCAGGGCGCTATGGCTAAAGTCCTGGTCGGCCGATGTGTCGTCTAAATCCAAGCTTTTGAACATCCCTTTCAAAGGAAAGACCCTCTTCGGGCCTGAATTGAAAGAGATTATTTCAGAAATCACCGGGGGAAAAGGCCATGCTCTCCCTCAGGACAAGTCCTTTAAGACAAAGAACAAAGCTAATTTTCGTTCCTTTCGTAATTTCAGGAGCGGCCCCGCTTCATCCTCTCCGGCTGCAAAGCAAGAGGGTAACGCTTCACAGCCCAAGGCAACTTGGAAACCTTACCAGGGCTGGAATAAGGGTAAACAGGCCAAAAAGCCTGCAGCTGCCACCAAGATAGCATGAAGGGGTAGCCCCCGATCCGGGACCGGATCTAGTAGGGGGCAGACTCTCTCTCTTCGCTCAGGCCTGGGCAAGAGATGTACACGATCCTTGGGCATTAGATATTGCATCCCAGGGATATCTTCTAGAATTCAAGGGCTCTCCTTCAAGGGGAAGGTTCCACATTTCTCGTCTGTCTACAGATCAGACAAAGAAAGAGGCGTTTTTACGCTGTGTAGAAGATCTACATACAATGGGAGTGATCCAACCAGTTCCAATAGCGGAACAAGGGTTGGGTTTTTACTCAAACCTGTTTGTGGTTCCCAAAAAAGAGGGAACTTTCAGACCCATCCTGGATCTAAAAATTCTAAACAAATTCCTCAGAGTCCCATCATTCAAAATGGAGACCATTCGGACAATCTTACCCATGATCCAGGAAGGTCAATATATGACTACCGTGGATCTAAAGGATGCATACCTACACATTCCTATCCACAAAGATCATCACCAGTTTCTCAGGTTCGCTTTTCTGGACAAGCATTACCAGTTTGTGGCTCTTCCCTTCGGCTTAGCCACTGCTCCAAGAATTTTCACAAAGGTGCTAGGGTCCCTCCTGGCGGTTCTAAGACCATGGGGCATAGCAGTGGCGCCTTACCTAGACGACATCTTAATTCAGGCGCCGTCTTTCCAAAGAGCCAAGTCTCACACAGAGATTGTATTGGCCTTTCTGAGGTCTCATGGGTGGAAGGTGAACATCCAAAAGAGTTCTCTTTCCCCTCTCACAAGGGTTCCCTTCCTAGGGACTCTAATAGACTCGGTAGAAATGAAAATATTTCTGACGGAGGTTAGAAAGTTAAAACTCTTAACTACTTGCCGAGTTCTTCATTCCATTACCCGGCCATCTGTAGCTCAGTGCATGGAGACAAACGGATTAATGGTAGCAGCAATGGACATAGTCCCTTTTGCTCGGATACACCTCAGACCACTGCAACTATGCATGCTCAAACAGTGTAATGGGGATTATGCAGATTTGTCTCCTCAAATTCAGTTGGACCAGGAGACCAGAGATTCTCTTCTCTGGTGGTTGTCTCAGGACCACCTGTCTCAGGGAATATGTTTCCGCAGGCCAGAGTGGGTCATTGTAACGACCAACGCCAGTCTGTTAGGCTGGGGTGCGGTCCAGGACTCCCTGAAAGCTCAGGGCTTATGGTCTCGGGAAGAAACGCTTCTCCCGATAAACATTCTGGAACTGAGGGCGATATTCAACGCTCTTCAGGCATGGCCGCAACTAGCTGCGGCCAAATTCATCAGATTTCAGTCGGACAACATCACGACTGTAGCTTACGTCAATCATCAGGGGGGAACAAAGAGTTCCCTAGCGATGACGGAAGTAACCAAAATAATCAGGTGGGCGGAGGATCACTCCTGTCATCTCTCAGCAATTCACATCCCAGGAGTAGACAACTGGGAGGCGGATTTTCTAAGTCGTCAGACTTTTCATCCGGGGGAGTGGGAACTCCACCCGGAGGTATTTGCCCAGCTGACTCAGCTATGGGGCACTCCAGAGTTGGATCTGATGGCGTCCCGTCAGAACACCAAACTTCCTCTCTATGGGCCCAGGTCCCGGGACCCCAAGGCGGTATTGATAGATGCTCTAGCAGCGCCTTGGTCCTTCAATCTGGCTTATGTTTTTCCACCGTTTCCTCTCCTCCCTCGTCTGGTCGCCAGAATCAAGCAGGAGAAGGCTTTGGTGATTCTGATAGCGCCTGCGTGGCCACGCAGGTCTTGGTATGCAGACCTAGTGGACATGTCATCTGTCCCATCATGGACACTGCCAATGAGGCAGGATCTTCTAATACAGGGTCCGTTCAAGCATCCAAATCTAGTTTCTCTACGTCTGACTGCTTGGAGATTGAACGCTTAATTCTATCAAAGCGTGGTTTCTCTGAGTCAGTTATAGATTCTCTGATTCAGGCTAGAAAGCCTGTCACCAGGAAAATCTACCATAAGATATGGCGGAAATATCTTTGTTGGTGTGAATCCAAGGGTTACTCATGGAGTAAGATTAGGATTCCCAGGATATTGTCCTTTCTCCAAGAAGGATTGGAGAAAGGATTGTCAGCTAGTTCCTTAAAAGGACAAATATCTGCTCTGTCTATCCTTTTACACAAGCGTCTGGCAGAGGTACCAGACGTTCAAGCGTTTGCTCAGGCTTTAGTCAGAATCAAGCCTGTCTATAAACCTGTGGCTCCGCCATGGAGTCTAAATCTAGTTCTTTCAGTTCTTCAAGGGGTTCCGTTTGAACCTTTACATTCCATAGATATTAAGTTGTTATCTTGGAAAGTTTTGTTTTTGGTAGCTATCTCTTCTGCTTGAAGAGTTTCAGAATTATCTGCCTTACAGTGTGATTCACCTTACCTGGTGTTCCACGCAGATAAGGTAGTTTTGCGTACCAAGCCTGGTTTTCTTCCTAAAGTTGTTTCTAACAAGAATATTAACCAGGAAATAGTTGTTCCTTCTCTGTGTCCTAATCCTTCTTCGAAGAAGGAACGTCTATTACACAATCTTGATGTAGTTCGTGCTTTAAAGTTCTATTTACAAGCAACTAAGGATTTCAGACAAACATCTTCCTTGTTTGTTATCTATTCTGGTAAGAGGAGAGGTCAGAAAGCGACTGCTACCTCTCTTTCCTTTTGGCTGAGAAGCATCATCCGTTTGGCCTATGAGACTGCTGGCCTGCAGCCTCCTGAAACTATTACTGCTCATTCTACCAGAGCAGTGGCTTCCACATGGGCTTTTAAAAATGAGGCTTCTGCTGAACAGATTTGTAAGGCAGCGACTTGGTCTTCGCTGCATACTTTTTCCAAGTTTTCCAAATTCAATACTTTTGCTACTTCGGAGGCTATTTTTGGGAGAAAGGTTTTGCAAGCAGTGGTGCCTTCCGTTTAAGGTACCTGTCTTGTTCCCTCCCTTCATCCGTGTCCTAAAGCTTTGGTATTGGTATCCCACAAGTAAAGGATGAATCTGTGGACTGGATACACCTTACAAGAGAAAACAGAATTTATGCTTACCTGATAAATTACTTTCTCTTGTGGTGTATCCAGTCCACGGCCCGCCCTGGCAATTGAGTCAGGTAAAATTTTTTTGTTTAAACTACAGTCACCACTGCACCCTATGGTTTCTCCTTTTTCTTCCTAACCTTTGGTCGAATGACTGGGAGGTGGAGCTAGAGGGGGAGCTATATGGACAGCTCTGCTGTGTGCTCTCTTTGCCACTTCCTGTAGGGAAGGAGAATATCCCACAAGTAAAGGATGAATCCGTGGACTGGATACACCACAAGAGAAAGTAATTTATCAGGTAAGCATAAATTCTGATTTTATTTACTTTTTACAGCAGGGGAGAGCAAGCTCATGTAGGCCATATAGATAGCATTGTGATCATGCCCGTGGCTAGTGGCAGACACTGCACTAATTGGCTAAAATGCAACTATATGCAAAATAACTAAAAGTCATGTGATTAGGGGCGGTCAGAAGATGCTTAGATACAAGTTAGTCACAGAAGTAAAAAGTGTATTAATATACCAGTGTTGGTTTTGCAAAACTGAGAAATGGGTAATAAAGAGATTATCTATCTTTTTAAACAACAAAAATTCTGGTGTTGACTGTCCCTTTAAGTTTGTTTCTGTATGTGTCCATGTCCTCCCATCTTATAGTTTATTTTTCCTTTAATTTAATAACCTAACTAGTCTAAATCTAACTGTTTAACACAAACATTAAATATATAAACACACATGAAATTAACCTGGAAATTGGTGTCATCGACGGTCGTGAGGCCCAGCGGTGGGGAAAAAAAAAAAAAAGGAAGGGGGGTAAAGAAGGGAGTGTGGGGAGTGTGGTCAGGTATGGTCTTCTAATTGTCCAATTATTCTTGTTACTCCTTTCAGTACAGGTGTGCCCACTCTCCTCTCAATGCGGACTCCGAAAATGTAGCAGAATCTTTAAATGGTATTAAGATCAATCTCTGTATTTCTAATTCAAAGGTTGAGATGAGTCTACGCCACTTGCGTAAGAAAAGGCCCAGTCTGTTCTGAACATCTATTCTAACGTCCATTTGCTCTGTAAATATTTGTATTTTTAGCAGATTCTTGAAGCCAGTAAAAGAGGGGCCTGACCTTTTTATCCAGTGTTGCAGTATACATTTCCTAGCCACTATTACTATTAGACTCAGTATTGCATCATGTTGATTATGTTGAGCATCCCAATGTAGAAACAAAATAGTTTTGGGGTGTAACGTGAGTGGTATGTGTAGTGTTTGATTAATCCAGTATTGTATTCTACCCTAGTATTGTCTGATCAATGGGCATGTCCACAAGTAATGTAGGAGATTCGGAGATTCTACTGAACATTTAATACATCTATTGGACCAGCCCGGGCCCATTTCGCAATTGCCCTTGGTGTAAGGTACGCTCTGTGAAGGACGCGCACCTGGGATTCCCTGTACATTGCGGACAGAGTAACTTTCCTTGTCTTTTCCATGTTATCTCGTATTTCCTACCAAGTAATTTCCCTGAGCCCTTCCCGAACCCATCCAGACTGTACAGCAGTTTGTGAGTCCAATAAGCGGTGATGTAAAAGTGTTTGGTATATCCCCGAGAGCGAGAATCTACCCATTTGATATAATGATTGTGTGAGACGGAAGGGGGATCCCTCCCAGAACTCCGGTCTGTCCCTAACCAATGCCCCCACATAATGTCGCACCTCTCTGCTCCCATAATAGGAAGGGCTTTGTCTCCGAGCCCGCTGGGAAATTCGGGTTTTTAACTATAGGCAAATAACAAGACACATGACACAATTTTTTCAGAAATTTGTGCGCTTGTTGTCAGGCTTTTAAGGGGTCTCTGTATAGTATATTAAGACACAGGTTGTTAATGACACGTGAATTTGTTATATGCGGTAGGTATGCCAATGATATGTTCCCCAAGACCGCTTGTTCTAGTGTTGGTCTATAGAAGTGATGAGTGCCCACCTGCCAATCAATTACTAAGCAAATCAGTGCCGCCCAGTTGTACAGTCTAAAGTCTGGGAGAGCCAGCCCTCCATTTAGGAAGCCCTTGCACAGCTTATTTCTCGCGATGCGTGGTTTGCCTCCCCTCCATATAAAGCATCTAGTCGCCCCGTTAAGCATTTTGATGTCTGATTTAGTTAGGAGTAAAGGGAGCATAAGCAGTGGGTATAGCAGTCTAGGGAGGATCACCATTTTGAGAAGGCTGATCCGTCCCGAGAGCGATAAGGGTAAGAGTTTCCAACTCCTCATTTGCGCCTGTAGTTTGGCACACAGGGGGTTAAATAATTAGAGTATAGTTTGTTGGGGTTGGCCGATATCTTAATACCCTGGTAAGTGATATCATTCTTAGCTATGGTGAAAGGATACCTATCAGTTGAGCCTGTTTTCCTGTGGAGCCACAGGATCTCAGACTTTCGCATGTTTACTTTATAGCCTGAGAACAGGCCGAAATCCCGGAGAGCATCCATGATGCGAGGGACATGTGTTTGCGGATCTTGGACAAACAGAAGCATATCGTCTGCGTATAGCGCTAGGTGTTGGGGTGCTCCTGCTATATCAATACCAGGGAAAATCTGCCGCAGCTTGATGGCCAACGGTTCTAGGGCTATGTTGCAGGGAAGGGGCGAGTTACACACTTTTAATGTGTTTCATGTATGGTCAAACATTTGTGGTTTGCAAGAATGTTCTGGAGAAGGCTCCTATTTTGGCCTAAAATTAGACCTGTGCCTAGGATAGCAATTTTTAGGAGGTGATTCTATGTCATTTTGCTTTTCCATTCCTGTGCCCTCCAAATGTTTCTATTTATTACACTTTATGTTTACATTTATTACAAATCAGTAATCTCCAGTTGTCTAATGTAAGTGCACGTCCCTTCCATGCATCAGTGGCTGTCACCGTTATATAAGCTAAAATTGTTGGGGGTGTAAAGGGCAGCAACCTTCTCACTGCCTAGTGCAGCACAAAAACTAAATATCCAATTAGTCTAGAGTTTGTCTAACCACACTCTACCCTGGTTTTTAGCTTTTCTTCATAAATGTTTTTCTATGTATTACAATATAACAATTAATAAATGTAAAATGTTGTAAAATTAGTGTACACTGATGTTCTGTTGTGCTTCACTAATTTTTAATTTTTTTTGCATTGTTTGTTTATTTTTGGTACAGAGGTTTAGAATTTCACACATTTATGTATAAGTTATTGTAACGAGTGGTATACAAAGTCATTTTACACTTTCCTCTGGTTGTTTTTTTTCAGTAGCAATGTTTAAACAGATACATATATGTAAAAATGCTACATTTGTTTTATGTGTTTGTCTTTGTAGCCCAAAATTCACAGATGACAAGTAGCTGTCAAAGTATCAATAGCATAGCCAGTGATGGAGACAGCGGCATCCCTAGCAGCCCCATGGGGGGGAGCATGAATGGTTCAAAACGATTGCCTTATATTCCATATAGAGATTCTATATTGACCTGGCTACTGAAGGACAGTTTGGGCGGCAACTCGAAGACCATAATGATTGCAAGTAAGATTATACTCTGCTTACTGTATATTTAAAGTGTGTAAACATGGTTAATGAGCTGTGTTATATTATTAGGGTTTTGTCATTTTGCATGGTAAAGTTTTTTTATTGATTGTAATTTCTATGACTATTACAGCAGTGTCGCCGGCGAGTGGCAGCTACAATGAGACCATGAGCACCTTGCGATATGCTTCAAATGCAAAAAATATTATTAACAAGCCAAGAGTAAATGAGGTAAAAAAACACCACTTTGTTTAAATTTGTAACCAGCACTTATCTACAGTTTAATTGTGATTGTTCAGCTCAGTTAGAAGGGAGAGTTCAACATAGGTCAGACATTGTGGGACTGTGCTATAAACAATGGTAAAGATCTTAGGAGCCTTTCACTGGACTTGGCGTACGCACAAGCTTTGAGACCATTGTGTTGTAGCCAACTGGAAAAAAGATCTATTTAAAGGCACATGACCAATGTGACAGGCTTGACTATAGCAAACACAAGGTGTTTACTTTACCTTTACACAAACACACACAAGTGTGCACAAACACACACAAGTGTGCACAAAGACACACACTGGCGCAAACAAACTCAAAGTGAAAATCTTTGATCATGTAGTAACAGATGCACCATTCATGATATATATATATATATTTCTTCTGTTAAGTGTGATCAGTCCACGGGTCATCATTACTTCTGGGATATTACTCCTCCCCAACAGGAAGTGCAAGAGGATTCACCCAGCAGAGCTGCATATAGCTCCTCCCCTCTACGTCACTCCCAGTCATTCTCTTGCACCCAACGACTAGATAGGATGTGTGAGAGGACTATGGTGATTATACTTAGTTTTATATCTTCAATCAAAAGTTTGTTATTTTAAAATAGCACCGGAGTGTGTTATTACCTCTCTGGCAGAGTTTGAAGAAGAATCTACCAGAGTTTTTGCTATGATTTTAGCCGGAGTAGTTAAGATCATATTGCTGTTTCTCGGCCATCTGAGGAGAGGTAAACTTCAGATCAGGGGACAGCGGGCAGATGAATCTGCATAGAGGTATGTAGCAGCTTTTATTTTCTGACAATGGAATTGATGAGAAAATCCTGCCATACCGATATAATGTCATGTATGTATACTTTACACTTCAGTATTCTGGGGAATGGTACTTCACTAGAATTACACTGTAAGAAGTACATAAAGCTGTTTAATAACCAGAAATTATGTTTAACGTTTTTGCTGGAATGTAAAATCGTTTTCATTTGCTGAGGTACTGAGTGAATAAATGTTTTGGGCACTATTTCTTCTGTTAAGTGTGATCAGTCCACGGGTCATCATTACTTGTGGGATATTAACTGCTCCCCTACAGGAAGTGCAAGAGGATTCACCCAGCAGAGTTGCTATATAGCTCCTCCCCTCTACGTCACCTCCAGTCATTCTCTTGCACCCAACGACTAGATAGGATGTGTGAGAGGACTATGGTGATATATTTAGTTTTTATATCTTCAATCAAAAGTTTGTTATTTTATAATAGCACCGGAGTGTGTTATTCCTTCTCTGGTAGAATTTGAAGAAGAATCTACCTGAGTTTTTCTATGATTTTAGCCGGAGTAGTTAAGATCATATTGCTGTTTCTCGGCCATCTGAGGAGAGGTAAACTTCAGATCAGGGGACAGCAGGCAGATTAATCTGCAAAGAGGTATGTAGCAGTTTATTATTTTCTGACATGGAATTGATGAGAAAATCCTGCCATACCGTTATAATGTAAACTCAGCCTTGAATGCAGTAGATGTAGCTGATATCAGGCTGTCATGTATGTATATTTTACACTTCAGTTTTCTGGGAAATGGTACTTCTCTGGCTTTTAAACTGTATACATAGACTTAACCTATTTTGCAGGGACTTGCAATAGGTTTTAAATGACAATTAATTATTGAGGTAAAACGTTTTTTTTGCTGGCATGTAAAAACGTTTTTTTCTCTGAGGTACTGGGTGAAAAAATGTTTTGGGCACTATTTTTCCACTTGGCAATAGTTTTGATTTAAATTAGAGCAGTTCACTGATCCCTCTCACTGTTATGTGTGTGGGGGAGGGGCGATTTTTGGCGCTTTTTCTAAGCATCAGAAAAACTCAGTCAGAGGTTAATTTTCTTCCTGCATGATCCGGTTCATCTCTACAGAGTTCAGGGATCTCCAAAGCCTTTTTTGAGGGAAGTAATCATTACAGCAGAGCTGTGCTGATTGTATTGACTGTGATATAAAAAACGTTTATTTGTGTATTTTTTTCTGCTGCCTGGGTTAGTTATCATTTGCTGAGGGGAACAATCCTTTGCTAAAACTGTATATTCTGACAAAGATTGATGCTATAACTTAATTATTTTATCTGTTATAATATTTTTCTGTGCTTCTTAAAGGCACAGTTCGTTTTCATATTATTTGTAAATTACTTTGAAAAGTATTTCCAAGTTGCTGTTTATTTGCTAGTGTGTTAAACATGTCTGATTCAGAGGAATATCTCTGTGCTATATGTGTTAATGCCAAAGTGGAGCCCAATAGAAATTTATGTACTAAATGTATTGATGCTACTTTAAAAAACAGTCAATCTGTACAAATTGAACATATTTCACCAAACAACGAGGGGAGAGTTATGCCGACTAACTCGCCTCACGTGTCAGTACCTGCATCTCCCGCTCAGGAGGTGCGTGATATTGTAGAGCCGAGTGCATCTGGGCGGCCATTACAAATCACATTACAAGATATGGCTACTGTTATGACTGAAGTTTTGGCTAAACTACCAGAACTAAGAGGTAAACGTGATCACTCTGGGATGAGAACAGAGTGCGCTGATAATGCAAGGGCCATGTCTGATACTGCGTCACAGTTTGCAGAACGTGAAGACGGAGAGCTTCATTCTGTGGGTGACGGTTCTGATCCAAATAAACTGGACTCAGACATTTCAAATTTTAAATTTAAGCTTGAGAACCTCCGTGTGTTACTAGGGGAGGTATTAGCGGCTCTGAATGATTGTAACACAGTTGCAATCCCAGAAAAAATGTGTAGGTTGGATAAATATTTTGCGGTACCGACGAGTACTGACGTTTTTCCTATACCTAAGAGACTTACTGACATTGTTACTAAGGAGTGGGATAGACCCGGTGTGCCTTTCTCACCCCCTCCTATATTCAGAAAAATGTTTCCAATAGACGCCGCCACACGGGACTTATGGCAAATGGTCCCTAAGGTGGAGGGAGCAGTTTCTACTTTAGCTAAGCGTACCACTATCCCAGTGGAGGATAGCTGTGCTTTTTCAGATCCAATGGATAAAAAATTAGAGGGTTACCTTAAGAAAATGTTTGTTCAACAAGGGTTTATATTGCAACCTCTTGCATGTATTGCGCCTGTCACGGCTGCAGCAGCATTTTGGTTTGAGTCTCTGGAAGAGACACTTCAATCATCCACACTAGATGACATCACACACAAACTTAAATTCCTTAAGTTAGCTAATTCATTTATTTCAGATGCCGTAGTACATTTAACTAAACTTGCGGCTAAAAATTCAGGATTCGCCATTCAGGCACGCAGAGCTCTGTGGCTGAAATCCTGGTCAGCTGATGTTACGTCTAAATCTAAATTGCTTAATATTCCTTTCAAAGGGCAGACCTTATTCGGGCCCGGCTTGAAAGAGATTATTGCTGACATTACAGGAGGTAAAGGTCATGCCCTGCCTCAGGACAAGGCCAAAGCCAAGGCTAGACAGTCCAATTTTCGTTCCTTTCGTAATTTCAAAGCAGGAGCAGCATCAACTTCCTCTGCACCAAAACAGGAAGGAGCTGTTGCTCGCTACAGACAAGGCTGGAAACCTAACCAGTCCTGGAACAGGGGCAAACAGGCCAGAAAACCTGCTGCTGCCCCTAAGACAGCATGAATTGAGGGCCCCGGATCCGGGACCGGATCTAGTGGGGGGCAGACTTTCCCTCTTCGCCCAGGCTTGGGCAAGAGATGTTCAGGATCCCTGGGCGTTAGAGATCATATCTCAGGGATACCTTCTGGACTTCAAATCCTCTCCCCCAAGAGGGAGATTTCATCTGTCAAGGTTGTCAACAAACCTAACAAAGAAGGAAGCGTTTCTACGCTGCGTACAAGATCTTTTATTAATGGGAGTGATCCATCCAGTTCCGCGGTTGGAACAAGGACAAGGGTTTTACTCAAATCTGTTTGTAGTTCCCAAAAAAGAGGGAACCTTCAGGCCAATCTTGGATTTAAAGATCCTAAACAAATTCCTAAGAGTTCCATCGTTCAAGATGGAAACTATTCGAACAATTTTGCCCATGATCCAAGAGGGTCAGTACATGACCACAGTGGATTTAAAGGATGCTTACCTTCACATACCGATTCACAAAAGTCATTACCGGTATCTAAGGTTTGCCTTTTTAGACAGGCATTACCAGTTTGTAGCTCTTCCATTCGGACTGGCTACGGCTCCAAGAATCTTCACAAAGGTTCTGGGCACTCTTCTGGCGGTACTAAGACCGCAAGGAATTTCAGTAGCTCCGTACTTAGACGACATACTGATACAAGCTTCAAGCTTTCAAACTGCCAAATCTCATACAGAGATAGTACTGGCATTTCTAAGGTCGCATGGATGGAAAGTGAACGAAGAGAAAAGTTCTCTCTTTCCACTCACAAGAGTTCCCTTCCTGGGGACTCTGATAGATTCTGTAGAAATGAAGATTTACCTGACAGAGGACAGGTTAACAAAACTTCAAAATGCATGCCGTGTCCTTCATTCCACTCTAAATCTGTATCAATTGATCAGAAATTCTCTTCTATGGTGGCTTTATCGGCCACATCTGTCCAGGGGAATGCCATTCAGCAGGCCAGACTGGTCAATTGTAACAACAGACGCCAGCCTACTAGGTTGGGGCGCTGTCTGGAATTCTCTGAAGGCTCAGGGACTATGGAATCAGGAGGAGAGTCTTCTTCCAATAAACATTCTGGAATTGAGAGCAGTCCTCAATGCTCTTCTGGCTTGGCACCAGTTAACAACTCGGGGGTTCATCAGGTTCCAGTCGGACAACATCACGACTGTAGCTTATATCAACCATCAGGGAGGGACAAGAAGCTCCCTAGCAATGATGGAAGGATCGAAGATAATTCGCTGGGCAGAGTCTCACTCTTGCCACCTGTCTGCAATCCACATCCCGGGAGTGGAGAACTGGGAGGCGGATTTCTTAAGTCGTCAGACTTTTCATCCGGGGGAGTGGGAACTTCATCCAGAGGTCTTTGCCCAAATACTTCGACGTTGGGGCAAACCAGAGATAGATCTCATGGCGTCTCGACAGAACGCCAAGCTTCCGCGCTACGGGTCCAGATCCAGGGATCCGGGAGCGGTCCTGATAGATGCCTTGACAGCACCATGGACCTTCAGGATGGCTTATGTGTTTCCACCTTTCCCGATGCTTCCTCGATTGATTGCCAGAATCAAACAGGAGAAAGCATCAGTGATTCTAATAGCGCCTGCATGGCCACGCAGGACTTGGTATACAGATCTGGTGGACATGTCATTCTGTCCACCTTGGTCGTTACCTCTGAGACAGGACCTTCTGATTCAGGGTCCTTTCAAACATCAAAATCTAACTTCTCTGAAGCTGACTGCTTGGAAATTGAACGCTTGATCTTATCAAAGCGTGGTTTTTCTGAGTCAGTTATTGATACCTTAATACAGGCTAGGAAGCCTGTTACCAGAAAGATTTACCATAAAATATGGCGTAAATACCTATATTGGTGCGAATCCAAAGGTTACTCTTGGAGTAAGGTTAGGATTCCTAGGATATTGTCTTTTCTACAAGAAGGTTTAGAAAAGGGGTTATCCGCTAGTTCCTTAAAGGGACAGATCTCAGCTCTGTCCATTCTGTTACACAAGCGTCTGTCAGAAGTTCCAGACGTTCAGGCTTTTTGTCAGGCTTTGGCCAGGATTAAACCTGTGTTTAAAGCTGTGGCTCCACCATGGAGTTTAAACCTTGTTCTTAACGTTTTACTGGGTGTTCCGTTTGAACCCCTTCATTCCATTGATATAAAGTTGTTATCTTGGAAAGTTCTATTTTTAATGGCTATTTCCTCGGCTCGAAGAGTCTCTGAGTTATCAGCCTTACATTGTGATTCTCCTTATTTGATTTTTCACTCGGATAAGGTAGTTCTGCGTACTAAACCTGGGTTCTTACCTAAGGTAGTCACTAACAGGAATATCAATCAGGAGATTGTTGTTCCATCCTTGTGCCCAAATCCTTCTTCGAGGAAGGAACGTCTTTTGCACAATCTGGATGTAGTTCGTGCCCTTAAATTTTATTTACAGGCAACTAAAGATTTTCGACAAACGTCTTCCCTGTTTGTCGTTTACTCTGGTCAGAGGAGAGGTCAAAAAGCTTCTGCTACCTCTCTCTCTTTTTTTGGCTTCGTAGCATAATTCGTTTAGCTTATGAGACTGCTGGACAGCAGCCTCCTGAAAGAATTACAGCTCATTCCACTAGAGCTGTGGCTTCCACTTGGGCCTTTAAGAATGAGGCCTCTGTTGAACAGATTTGCAAGGCTGCAACTTGGTCTTCGCTTCATACTTTTTCCAAATTTTACAAATTTGACACTTTTGCTTCCTCGGAGGCTATTTTTGGGAGAAAGGTTCTTCAGGCAGTGGTTCCTTCTGTATAAAGAGCCTGCCTATCCCTCCCGTCATCCGTGTACTTTTGCTTTGGTATTGGTATCCCACAAGTAATGATGACCCGTGGACTGATCACACTTAACAGAAGAAAACATAATTTATGCTTACCTGATAAATTCCTTTCTTCTGTAGTGTGATCAGTCCACGGCCCGCCCTGTTTGTTAAGGCAGGTAAATATTTTTTAAATTATACTCCAGTCACCACTACACCCTTGGCTTCTCCTTTCTCGTTGGTCCTTGGTCGAATGACTGGAGGTGACGTAGAGGGGAGGAGCTATATAGCAACTCTGCTGGGTGAATCCTCTTGCACTTCCTGTAGGGGAGCAGTTAATATCCCACAAGTAATGATGACCCGTGGACTGATCACACTACAGAAGAAAGGAATTTATCAGGTAAGCATAAATTATGTTTTTTCCACTTGGCAGTTGCTTAATCTTTTTTCTGACAGTTTCTGTTCTCTCTCACTGCTGTGTGTGAGGGGGAGGGGCCGTTTTTTGGCGCTTTTGCTACGCATCAGATATTTCAGTCAGCAGCTCATTGTATTTCCTGCATGATCCGGTTCATCTCTACAGAGCTCAGGGGTCTTCAAAACTTATTTTGAGGGAGGTAATTTCTCTCAGCAGAGCTGTGAGAATTATAGTTGACTGAGACAAAAAACGTTTATTCTGTAATTTGTTTCCTGCTTTCAGAATTTGTTATCTTTGCTAATGGGATTAAACCTTTGCTAAAGTTGTGTTGTGTATAAGGATTGAGGCTATAACTGTTTCAATTTATTAATTTTCAACTGTCATAGATCTTCTGTGCTTCTTAAAGGCACAGTACGTTTTTAATATTATTCTAATTGAATTGTATTCCAAGTTGCAAGTTTATTTGCTAGTGTGTTAAACATGTCTGATTCAGAGGAAGATACCTGTGTCATTTGTTGCAATGCCAAAGTGGAGCCCAATAGAAATTTATGTACTAACTGTATTGATGCTACTTTAAATAAAAGTCAATCTGTACAAATTGAACAAATTTCACCAAACAACGAGGGGAGAGTTATGCCGACTAACTCGCCTCACGTGTCAGTACCTGCATCTCCCGCTCGGGAGGTGCGTGATATTGTAGCGCCGAGTACATCTGGGCGGCCATTACAAATCACATTACAGGATATGGCTACTGTTATGACTGAAGTTTTGGCTAAATTACCAGAACTAAGAGGTAAGCGTGATCACTCTGGGGTGAGAACAGAGTGCGCTGATAATATTAGGGCCATGTCAGACACTGCGTCACAGGTGGCAGAACATGAGGACGGAGAACTTCATTCTGTGGGTGACGGTTCTGATCCAAACAGACTGGATTCAGATATCTCAAATTTTAAATTTAAACTGGAAAACCTCCGTGTATTACTAGGGGAGGTGTTAGCGGCTCTGAATGATTGTAACACAGTTGCAATACCAGAGAAAATGTGTAGGTTGGATAAATATTTTGCGGTACCGGCGAGTACTGAGGTTTTTCCTATACCTAAGAGACTTACTGAAATTGTTACTAAGGAGTGGGATAGACCCGGTGTGCCGTTCTCACCCCCTCCGATATTTAGAAAAATGTTTCCAATAGACGCCACCACACGGGACTTATGGCAAACGGTCCCTAAGGTGGAGGGAGCAGTTTCTACTTTAGCTAAGCGTACCACTATCCCGGTGGAGGATAGCTGTGCTTTTTCAGATCCAATGGATAAAAAATTAGAGGGTTACCTTAAGAAAATGTTTGTTCAACAAGGTTTTATATTGCAACCCCTTGCATGCATTGCGCCGATCACGGCTGCAGCGGCATTCTGGATTGAGTCTCTGGAAGAGAACATTAGTTCAGCTACTCTGGACGACATTACGGACAGGCTTAGAGTCCTTAAACTAGCTAATTCATTCATTTCGGAGGCCGTAGTACATCTTACTAAACTTACGGCGAAGAATTCAGGATTCGCCATTCAGGCACGCAGGGCGCTGTGGCTAAAATCCTGGTCAGCTGATGTTACTTCTAAGTCTAAATTGCTTAATATACCTTTCAAAGGGCAGACCTTATTCGGGCCCGGGTTGAAAGAGATTATCGCTGACATTACAGGAGGTAAAGGCCATGCCCTGCCTCAGGACAAAGCCAAAGCTAAGGCTAGACAGTCTAATTTTCGTTCCTTTCGTAATTTCAAAGCAGGAGCAGCATCAACTTCCTCTGCACCAAAACAGGAAGGAGCTGTTGCTCGCTACAGACAAGGCTGGAAACCTAACCAGTCCTGGAACAAGGGCAAGCAGACCAGGAAACCTGCTGCTGCCCCTAAAACAGCATGAATTGAGGGCCCCCGATCCGGGATCGGATATAGTGGGGGGCAGACTTTCTCTCTTCGCCCAGGCTTGGGCAAGAGATGTCCAGGATCCCTGGGCGCTAGAGATAATATCTCAGGGATACCTTCTGGACTTCAAATACTCTCCTCCAAGAGAGAGATTTCATCTGTCAAGGTTGTCAACAATCCAGACAAAGAAAGAGGCGTTTCTACGCTGCGTACAAGAGCTCTTGTTAATGGGAGTAATCCATCCAGTTCCACGATCGGAACAGGGACAGGGGTTTTACTCAAATCTGTTTGTGGTTCCCAAAAAAGAGGGAACTTTCAGACCAATCCTGGACTTAAAGATCCTAAACAAATTCCTAAGAGTTCCATCGTTCAAGATGGAGACTATTCGGACAATTTTACCTATGATCCAAGAGGGTCAGTACATGACCACTGTAGATTTAAAAGATGCTTACCTTCACATACCGATTCACAAAGATCATTACCGGTACCTAAGGTTTGCCTTCCTAGACAGGCATTACCAGTTTGTGGCTCTTCCATTCGGATTGGCTACAGCTCCAAGAATCTTCACAAAGGTTCTGGGTGCTCTTCTGGCGGTACTAAGACCGCGGGGAATCTCGGTAGCTCCATACCTAGACGACATTCTGATACAAGCTTCAAGCTTTCAAACTGCCAAATCTCATACAGAGTTAGTGCTGGCATTTCTAAGGTCACATGGATGGAAGGTGAACGAAAAGAAAAGTTCACTCGTTCCACTCACAAGAGTTCCCTTCCTGGGGACTCTTATAGATTCTGTAGAAATGAAGATTTACCTGACAGAGGACAGGCTAACAAGACTTCAAAGTGCTCGCCGCACCCTTCATTCCATTCAACACCCGTCAGTGGCTCAATGCATGGAGGTAATCGGCTTAATGGTAGCGGCAATGGACATAGTACCCTTTGCACGCTTACACCTCAGACCACTGCAACTGTGCATGCTAAGTCAGTGGAATGGGGATTACTCAGACTTATCCCCTTCTCTGAATCTGGATCAAGAGACCAGAAATTCTCTTCTATGGTGGCTTTCTCGGCCACATCTGTCCAGGGGGATGCCATTCAGCAGACCAGACTGGACAATTGTAACAACAGACGCCAGCCTTCTAGGTTGGGGTGCCGTCTGGAATTCTCTGAAGGCTCAGGGACAATGGAGTCAGGAGGAGAGTCTCCTGCCAATAAACATTCTGGAATTGAGAGCAGTTCTCAATGCCCTCCTGGCTTGGCCCCAGTTGACAACTCGGGGGTTCATCAGGTTTCAGTCGGACAACATCACGACTGTAGCTTACATCAACCATCAGGGAGGGACAAGAAGCTCCCTAGCTATGATGGAAGTATCAAAGATAATTCGCTGGGCAGAGTCTCACTCTTGCCACCTGTCAGCAATCCACATCCCGGGAGTGGAGAACTGGGAGGCGGATTTCTTAAGTCGTCAGACTTTTCATCCGGGGGAGTGGGAACTCCATCCGGAGGTCTTTGCCCAAATACTTCGACGTTGGGGCAAACCAGAGATAGATCTCATGGCGTCTCGACAGAACGCCAAGCTTCCTCGTTACGGGTCCAGATCCAGGGATCCAGGAGCAGTCCTGATAGATGCCCTGACAGCACCTTGGGACTTCAGGATGGCTTACGTGTTTCCACCCTTCCCGATGCTTCCTCGATTGATTGCCAGAATCAAACAAGAGAGAGCATCAGTGATTCTAATAGCACCTGCGTGGCCACGCAGGACTTGGTATGCAGACCTGGTGGACATGTTATCCTGTCCACCTTGGTCTCTACCTCTGAAACAGGACCTTCTAATACAGGGTCCCTTCAAACATCAAAATCTAACTTCTCTGAAGCTGACTGCTTGGAAATTGAACGCTTGATTTTATCAAGACGTGGGTTTTCTGAGTCAGTTATTGATACCTTAATACAGGCTAGGAAACCTGTTACCAGAAAGATTTACCATAAGATATGGCGTAAATACCTATATTGGTGTGAATCCAAAGGTTACTCTTGGAGTAAGGTTAGGATTCCTAGGATATTGTCTTTTCTACAAGAAGGTTTAGAAAAGGGTTTATCTGCTAGTTCATTAAAGGGACAGATCTCAGCTCTGTCCATTCTGTTACACAAACGTCTGTCAGAAGTTCCTGACGTCCAGGCTTTTTGTCAGGCTTTGGCCAGGATTAAGCCTGTGTTTAAAACTGTTGCTCCACCATGGAGTTTAAACCTGGTTCTTAATGTTTTACAGGGCGTTCCGTTTGAACCCCTTCATTCCATTGATATAAAGTTGTTATCTTGGAAAGTTCTATTTTTAATGGCTATTTCCTCGGCTCGAAGAGTCTCTGAATTATCAGCCTTACATTGTGATTCTCCTTATTTGATTTTTCATTCGGATAAGGTAGTTCTGCGTACTAAACCTGGGTTCTTACCTAAGGTAGTTACTAACAGGAATATCAATCAAGAGATTGTTGTTCCTTCTTTGTGCCCAAATCCTTCTTCGAAGAAGGAACGTCTACTGCACAACCTGGATGTAGTCCGTGCTCTAAAATTTTACTTACAGGCAACTAAGGAATTTCGACAAACGTCTTCTCTGTTTGTCGTTTACTCTGGGCAGAGGAGAGGTCAAAAAGCTTCTGCTACCTCTCTTTCTTTTTGGCTTCGTAGCATAATTCGTTTAGCTTATGAGACTGCTGGACAGCAGCCTCCTGAAAGAATTACAGCTCATTCTACTAGAGCTGTGGCTTCCACTTGGGCCTTCAAGAATGAGGCCTCTGTTGAGCAGATTTGCAAGGCTGCAACTTGGTCTTCGCTTCATACTTTTTCCAAATTTTACAAATTTGACACTTTTGCTTCATCGGAGGCTATTTTTGGGAGAAAGGTTCTTCAGGCAGTGGTTCCTTCTGTATAAAGAGCCTGCCTATCCCTCCCGTCATCCGTGTACTTTTGCTTTGGTATTGGTATCCCAGAAGTAATGATGACCCGTGGACTGATCACACTTAACAGAAGAAAACATAATTTATGCTTACCTGATAAATTCCTTTCTTCTGTAGTGTGATCAGTCCACGGCCCGCCCTGTTTTTAAGGCAGGTAAATATTTTTTAATTTATACTCCAGTCACCACTTCACCCTTGGCTTTTCCTTTCTCGTTGGTCCTTGGTCGAATGACTGGGAGTGACGTAGAGGGGAGGAGCTATATGCAGCTCTGCTGGGTGAATCCTCTTGCACTTCCTGTTGGGGAGGAGTAATATCCCAGAAGTAATGATGACCCGTGGACTGATCACACTACAGAAGAAAGGAATTTATCAGGTAAGCATAAATTATGTTTTTCTGGCAATGTTATATTTCACTAAGGGAATCTGTCTGGCACAAAACGTTATGCAATTATCTCTCAAACCAACCGTGCTGGTGTTTGTTTACCCATAACTATAGTAGCGTGACCTCTTCTCCAACGGCTATGTAATAAAATAGTTGGAGTTATAAATGTATGGCATGTGAATTGATTGTGATAGGGATTGCCACTGCTTGATAAGCACATCATAAAACAATGTCAGTTCAGATTACGCAGTCAGAAACAATGACTAGATAGAATAAAAAATGATTTAAGAAGACTATTTTGTTTATATAATTTTTCTTATATCTGTTTCTAAGAAAGTTAAAGGGTCATTATAGTTGAAAAATGACATGCTCTAATCCATTGCAGCATTTTTTTTTAAATACTTATCTTTTTCTTTAGGAAACCCAGACTGGCAATTCCCTGTTTCTCCAGCTGTACTTAGCACCTCAACGACAAAACCGGCTTCCTCCAATCACAGTGTGGCCTCACAAGATGGACGATCTGGGGTGCACACCATGATTGGAGAAAGCCGGTTTCGACATTGCTGAGGTAAGTAAAGAGGAGCTTCCGGCAGGGGATTGCCAGCACTGGTTTGCTAAAGAAAAAGGTAAGTATTTAAAAAAACAAAAACGCTGCATTGTAAGGTTAAATCAATGAAAGTGCCCCTGTTTTTAATAGTATTTTTAAAAACCGGGCACTCATTCATTAAACTTTACATTCACTTTAATAACCTATATACTGCTTATGTATTTCTTGTGTTTATGGTTTTGTGTTTAGGGATTAATTTGTGTGTGTTGTTCCTTTTAATGTGTTCCAGAAGATAGTTGCTGGTTTCATCAGTCACATAAAATAATTTGAAAAGATATAATGAGATAAACTGTGTCCAGTGCACTTACAAAGACTTAGAAAGCAGGATGACCATCTGTCCATGGTCCATGTCTTTAGATAATTAGAACTGGAGAGCGTTTTCAGGTGTAAACTTTGAAAATTCAGAGTGTATAAGTTAAAAAAAAAACTTGTTTGAACTTGGCCACTTTCCATGAAAGCATACCTAGGTAGGCACAGGAGCTAAGTTTCAACACATAGCAAGGTATATGCATGTTTAATAAATAGTGCACTAAAGAATATAGTCCCACATAAAGTAATCGACCGTCTGGTATCCTTCTTCTTATGGTAACCTAAAAGAAAAATAAGGACTGTAAATAGTGAAGTATGTACATTCGTATAAATGAAAAGCCATACTCACATCCTTTTAAGCTTATGACTTCGATCTAAAGTGTAATCTATTAATAAAAAGGACAAATCGTGACTCAGGTTTTTAACACCATGTATAACTGCTACACAATGAAATACAGACGCAGTATTTCCAGCATTAGTATAATCAGGAAGTGATATTTTTAGATTTAGAAATGTATATAGAAAATTAGATATTTAAAATAAAGAATTATTTTAAACCAGTAGACGTTAATTACATAAATGTCATTTAAAAACTTGACTTAGAAATATCCCTAAAAGTCAAATGTGCAGGATTAGAAGGAATTGCAGTGATCGGATGCATAATTACATCAAGCTAATATTATCAAAAATAAATTTATAGAGGAGAATTATTTGTCCTTTTCATTAATAAATTTGTTTTCAACCTATTCCATTCCTCTGTGTGCCTTTATGCCTGTGAAAGGAAGGCTAAGATTGCACTGTTACACTTTAGAGCTAAGTCATAAGCTCATGAAACTCCTCCATCCAGCTTTTGGGCAAGTGGGCAGCAGTATGCTACCTGCAGTTAACATTGCACAATTTGCTGACTGTGCAATGCCGCCCTCTGCTTCAGCACGCTCACAAGGGGGCTGTCAATTATCCCAATCCTATCGGAATAAGATGATTGGTATCTGCCACTCAAAGTGTTGGGGAGAGGTTAAAAGGGCAAGTCAACCTAAAAATTATTATTTCATATTTAGATAATGTATTTAACGATGTTGACAGCAAACTGTAGGCCAATTATGCTCTAAATATAGTTTGCAAATAAAACCATTTACTATTTCACCTCGGGACGTTTTGAAATGGCCGCCTGACCCCTCCTAACCTTACGTCACCCTCCAGCTCCACTGAGTGTTTCAAGTCGATCCTGCTCATTCCTCTATTTTGCGCATGAGCGGTTCTATGCGGCGCACCAGTGTCCCACAGCAGTTGGAGTGG
Organism: Bombina bombina; assembly: GCF_027579735.1. Taxonomy (NCBI): domain Eukaryota; kingdom Metazoa; phylum Chordata; class Amphibia; order Anura; family Bombinatoridae; genus Bombina; species Bombina bombina. The sequence continues at coordinate 190,156,767 of NC_069499.1, forward strand.
TAATTGAAGTTATCAAAGTACAACGGTCGCAAAGCAGTTCTTACAACTTCAACTGCTATGGGACCGCTGTGCTTCTGATGACTTCAATTACCACATTGCTGCTGACAAAGGGTCACCTGGTAGTCACTGGAATGGTAGTCTTTGGCTGCCAGCCAGCATGTTATATTCAAGGTCTGCTTTTATCTGGATACTGATGTCAGACTAAATAGGAAAACGCTCATTGTAGTTCAACAAGATTTGTAGGTAACAGTAAAGTATAATTGCATCTTCATACACCAATGTAACAGATTGCACGTTATAGCAAAGCGATCAAGGCATACAGTGTTAAGTGGTTGTAGGGCTTTGCAAAAATAGACTAGCCCTTTGGGTTTACTAAAGGAGTTAAATTGCATTGCATTTAAAACTGGGGTGGTGCTGTTCTATCTGCACATGCCTACACCGGAAATCAAAAGAGTAATTACTGGAGCCAGAAGAGATCTGCTATATCTGCTTTGCTATAACGTGCAATCTGTTACATTGGTGTATGAAGATGCAATTATTCGTTACTGTTACCTACAAATCTTGTTCAACTACAATGAGCGTTTTCCTATTTAGTCTGACATCAGTATCCAGATAAAAGCAGACCTTGAATATAACATGCTGGCTGACAGCCGAAGACTACCATTCCAGTGACTACCAGGTGATCCTCAGCCTGGGGTCAACCCTGCGGCTGTCAGCAGCAATGTGGTAATTGAAGTCTTCAGAAGCACAGCTGTCCCACAGCAGTTGGAGTTGTAAGAACTAATGTGGGACTGCTGTACTTCTGATTACTTCAATTACCGCTCCAACTGCTGTGGGACACTGATGCGCCGCATAGAACAACCGCTATGGTACTGAGCGGTTTGTTTTCGTCCTGACTCCAAAACCGGCGCATTGCACATGCGCGAAACAGAGGAACGAGCAGGATCGACTTTGAACACTCAGTGGAGCTGGGGGGTGACGTCAGGACAGGAGGGGTCAGGCAGCCATTTCAAAATGGCCCGAGGTGAAATAGTAAGTGGTTTTACTTGCAAACTATATTTAGAGCATAATTGGCCAACAGTTTGTTGTCAACATCGTTAAATACATTATCTAAATATGTAATAATAATTTTTAGGTTGACTTGCCCTTTAAGTAGCATCAGTCTAAAGATCGCTGGTACTTAATTAGTATTTTAGGCTTGCTCTGAATGAGCCTGAAACGATGGGGCTCACTCATATATAGATAGACATATAGATTTGTGCATAGTAAGCATGTGATAAAGATAAAACTGAAACTCACCTCTGGTTCTGTGTAAGGAATACTTCAGAAGCTAGAAATGTGTGACCTGTAGATGTTTTCTCAGTGCTAATACAGAATAGTGATTTCAGCAAAGGCCAGAAACACATACAATACAGAAGTTTAAAAATATGAGTCATTTCAATGTATTTTTTTTTCAGGATGCAAATGTAAAACTGATTCGAGATCTCAGAGAGGAAATTAACAGGCTAAAAAATATGCTAAGGAACTTTGAAATGGTACGTATGGTACTGGTACTGGTATGGTACTGGTAATGGTACTGTTATCTCTCATCATGCATTTTATTAACTTACGCCTAGATTACGAGTTTTGTGCTATAGAGGGTGCGAAAAGTTGCATTATTTCACCCTCCATAGCGCTGCCATTACAAGTTTCTGAAAAGCTGCTTGTGCGTGCGATATGGTGGTGATTAGCTCCATACCACACAAAATCCAAGGGCTGAGAATACGTGTTCGTGCACGCTTTCCCCATAGACATCAATGTCTATGGGGAAAAAAATCTAACACCTGAAGCGCGGAATGAAAAGCTCCGTAACGCAACCCCATTGATGGCTAGGGGGAAAAAACTTACGTTTAAACCTAACACCCTGACATAAACCCCAAGTCTAAACACCCCTAATCTGCTGCCCCCGACATCGCAGACACCGAAATAGTTATTAACCCCTAATCTGCGCTCCCGACATTGCCACCACTAATAAAAGTTATTTACCCGGCATCGCCGCCAGTATGATAGCTATTAACCCCTATTCTCTCACACCCCAACATCGCCCACACTATAATAAAGCTATTAACCCCTATTCCGCCACTCCCCGACGTCGCCGCCACTAAATAAAGTTATTAACCTCTAAACCTCTGGCCTCCCACATCACCACCACTAAATAAACCTATTAACCCCTAAACCGCCGGCCACCCACATCACAAAAAACTAAATTAAACTATTAACCCCTAAACCTAACAACCCCCTAACTTTAAATTAAAATGACAATATCCCTATCTTAAAATAAATAAAAACTTACCTGTGAAATTAAAAAAAACAAAGTTTAAACTAACAATTAATCTAACATAACTATTATACTAAAATTAAAATAACTACCAATTAAATAAACTAAATTACACATATACTACTAAAAAAAATTAAATCTAAAATTACAAAAAATAAAAAATACTAAATTAAAAAAAATAACAAATGAAATTATTATAGCCCTATAAAAATAAAAAAGCCCCCCCAAAATAAAAAAAACCCTAGCCTACAATAAACTACAAAGGACCTTTTGTAGGGCATTGCCCTAAAAAAATCAGCTCTTTTACCTGTAAAAAAAATATGAAGACCCCCCCACAAGTAAAACCCGCCACCCAACCAACCCCCCAAATAAAAAAACCTAACTCTAACAAAAACCTAAGCTACCCATTGCCCTTAAAAGGGCATTTGTATGGACATTGCAAACATTTTTTTTTTGCAATGTGGGGGGGCTGGCGGTTCAGGGGTTAATAGGTTTATTTAGTGGCGGTGATGTGGGAGGCCAGATGTTTAGAGGTTATTTAGTGGCGGCGATGTCGGGGAGCGGCGGAATAGGGGTTATTAACTTTGTTATAGTGTCTGCGATGTTGGGGTGCGGGGGAATAGGGGTTAAAGTGAAAGTAAATCCTAGCGTTTTACAAACGCTAGGATTTACTATTGAAACAAATAAAGTACACTTTCATTCATGAAGTATAAGATACTTCATGTAGAAAGCTCCTTTATTTGATTCTACAGATCGCCGCTCTTAGCTCCTATAGCAGCGCATGGCTAAAAAATATTTTGGCTAAGAGGTGACGTTTTTATCTCTTAGTTAATAGCTGTTCGGTAAATCTGGCTCCCATGGCCGTGGACTGCTGTAGGAGCTAAGAGCGGCGATCGATTGAATCAAATAAAGGAGCTTTCTACATGAAATATCTTATACTTCATGAATGAAAGTGCCCTTTATTTGTTTCAATAGTAAATCCTAGCGTTTGTAAAACGCTAGGATTTACTTTCACTTTAATAACTTTATTATAGTGGCGGCGATGTCAGGAGCGGCGGAATAGGGGTTAATAACTTTTATTAGTGGCGGTGATGTCGGGAGCGGCAGATTAGGGGTTAATAAGTTTTAAAAAGTGTTTGCGATGCGGGAGGGCTTCGGTTTAGGGGTTAATAGGTTTATGGGTGTTAGTGTACTTTTTAACATTTTAGTTATGAGTTTTGTGAAACATTTTTGTCGCGCAAAACTCATAACTACTGCTTTAAGATAGCGGAATGAATCGTGTCGGTATAGGCTGTAACGCAAGCATTTTAGCATCACTGCACAACTTGTAATACCGGCGCTATGAAAATCCCATGCAAAAACGTCATTTTTTTTACTGCAGGATTGATGTTGCGTTACAGGCTAAAATGCTTGCGGACAAGACTCGTAATGGCTGCGTTACTGGGTTGTTGTTTTTTTTACCAAAGAGCTTTATTTGAAAATATATTGAAACAAAGGTACATGCACCATAAGTGCTAAATCAGGGTTTTCAACCTTCACCCTTACAGTCGATATAATGATACATGAAGAAATTAGAACAGATTACATGCAAGAGTTATAAATGGTATGCCCTGGGACCCACCTTGGGCATAGTTGTTAAGGTGCATGTCTACAGTGGAGTAACAAGCTCTGCCTTTTTCCACTTTTTTTGCATCCACTTTTTACTCCCCTAAATCTAGTGGCTGCGTTACTGTTTTTACACTGAAATTGACATTTTTTTCAGCGTTAAAACTATAACGCAAAACTCGTAATCTAGGTGCTTGTGACTAACTAAGAATCACTAGAATTAGAATTGTGTTTTTTTCTCTCATAAATAATAATAAAAAAAGGGATATTTACATTTTCTTAGTGTAATTTGATGCCTTATTTCTCTGTGAGTTAATGCTAAGAATTCCTTCCAAATCATATTTTATTTGGTTTAAATTGTGAATGTGAAGCATTTTATAAAGTGTATTTATATGTATTACAATTACATTACCCCTAACAGATGTAAAAAGGAAACTGAAGGAAAAAAAAAAAAAGATAGGAGAATTCTTTAGATACATAATGGTGTAAAATGTTAATACAGATTTTTTAACGTCTGATAGATGCTACATTCTCTTCTTCGTCTTCTTTCTCTTCTCTATCCTATCTCCTAATAAAGATAAAATTGAGGAAACTATTACCAGCATACACATTACTGCATTATATCTGATGTTAGCAATATAAAAGAATGTTGTCAGTTTGTATTTTCTATACCACTTATAATTGTAATGTCAACTTTGTATTATATTACTTAAATAAAGAAATTTATAAATAAAATAAAAAAAGATGGGAGATGTCAGAAGAACTGCTATGTTATATCATAAACCAATTAAAAGCGAGGACTCTAAAATGTATTTACAGTGTTCGATTACAGTATTTAGTGTCCTATTACGGTTTTTACAGTATCTCAGTACAGTAAAATAAAGGTGATTCACAATCTCATGGAGGGCGAAATATGCATTCGCTCTATTGTATGCACTGTAAGGCTATATATCAGGGTTGGAAAAAGTCTGTACTGGTCATGTTGCACAAATTTGTTATTGTTTAGTCATAAATTGTTACCACTGTAAACGTATAGTTTAAAAGTATACAATAAACATTAACATGTAATCCAAAAATAACTTTTAATCTGTTTTTCCTTGATCTAGAGAACAATCAGTCCTTCATTCAGTGATGAAAAAGAAGGGAATCTCACAGAAATAGTTCTTCAAAATGAAATGAAGGTAGGTGAGAGAGAAAAAAGACAGTGATTACATAAAATGACCTTGCCTTTAGACTTCTGACAATACATGTGGCTGTAGCCATCCATATTGCACATAAATATGTTTCTTGCATACATTTGATTAATTTTCAGCCTCGGTTAAACTGTTGTATTGGATGATCTTGTGTAAGTTGTACTAGATGGTGCCTTTAAGACAATCAGCTGTACATTTTCACATTTGGACTATAGTTTTTAAAGTACCTATGAAAATTTGACCCTCTCTAAATCATTTAAAGCCCGATGTGAATTTTGTCACAGAATTTGAGCATATATGTGAAAAAATGACTAATATTCTGTGACAGCTTGTAATTGGTCGGAATAAGCAGCCTCTTATTACAATAAAACTGGTACCAATATTACATATATACCAGTTTTACTGGCCTGTAAAAATAAACCATGACCCCTCCAACCTGTTATTAACCCTAACCCCTTGATGGTGATAAACCCTAACCTATGGGTTTAGAATATAAACTTGTATATATTTTATCATGTCTGCCACTCAGTTGTGTTGGGACTTTAGGCCTTTATAATTTTCTATGCCATGTATTGATTGGGCGGTAACTGCAGACAATGAATAAAGTGTGCTAGATTTATCTTTGCATCCCTGCTACATCACCCCTTACAGTTCACCCGCTGTTCTTGACCACTAACTACAACATATGTTAATTGGCAGATCGAGCAGCTCACCAAAGACTGGACAGACAAGTGGACCGACAAAGCAGCTATTATGGAGCAATACAATGTGGATATAAACAAAGGCAAAGCAGGACTGACCATAGACCCCTCTTTGCCTCATTTAATAGCAATGGATGATGATATCCTAAGTACGGCAGTAGTCATTTATCATCTCAGGGTATGTATCTAGTAACTCATGACTGACGACTATCGTGCAATGAACAGTGATTGTTATATCTTGTTAGATCATTAGGGACATATACATCATTTTTCTTTTCTGCTTCATGTTATACATGATATTTTAATATATACCACAGTTTGTTTTTGTTTTTTAAAATATTTTTACATGTTCTTGTCTTCATCAAAGTCACTTCTTTGTTTTTTAATTATGTAAGGTCTTGAGCTTGTCCATTTATACATCTATGGGAGTTGTCTCTAACAGCCAGTTATGATCACTTATGCACAAACATGCATTTGCTGTTAGATTCAATATCAAATGAAATGGCTTAAACATAACAGTGTTTTGTGAAATAATATATATGTTTAAAGGTACAGTAAACACCTTGTAATTACTAGACATTTCTGTTGTGTTGCAATATAATAATATATTACCCAAGTCTAAACTTCTTAAACAAAAATGACATCCCTTTTTCTACAATTGTTTTCCAATAGCCACATTCTACCCACCATTTGCCTTATTGGGAGTAGGCAATCTGGGCTTTAGTCTGCAGACAACAAGACTCTGTTAGTATAAAATGTATTGTTTTGCAGTTGTATCAGTTGAAACAATTTAGGGAAACTGTAGCAGGGTTAGTCTCGGTAAGTCAGCAGGGTGCATTTCAAGTTCTGAGAATGAGAAAATCCTCAAGTTTAATATCTATTTTTGTTCTATAATCTTGCTACATACAGTACAGTTAATGTAGGATACATCTATATTTCCATTGAATAGAAAGTTAAGATAAACATGAGTAAATTTAAGAGTTAAATAAAGAAAAATAAGGTACAGAGTAGGACAAAAAAGATCAAAGGTATTGTTGCCCCCTGCCCCAAACATAATAATGTCCCCCCATAATAAAATGAATCGCATAAGTCTCTTATGTCACTTTACACTAGTAAGGCCTCATAGTATTGTGTGCAGTTTTGGAGGTCATATCTCCTAAAATATATGAATATACTGGAATCTTTTCAGAGGAGGACTACTAAAATGATGGTATTAAAAATAAAAATGAAAAAGAAAGAATCAATGACATAAATGTGTACAGCTTAGAGGAGAGAAGAGAAATAGGGTGAGATGATAGAAACTTTCAAGTATATTTAGGGGCTTATTAAAGTATTTTTCCTAAAAAAGCAATTCTAGAACAAGGGCTCATGATCTCAAGTTAAAGTTAAGCAGGTTCAGTAGTAAACTGAAGAAACAGTTGGTCACAGAATTGGTGGTTGACTCATGGAATAATCTTTCATTAGAAGTGGTTAAGACGAACACTGTGGGGGAATTCAAGATTGCCTTTTATAAGCATAAAACTATCGTACAAGCAAACAAGCTTACACTTTATAGGGATTTTACGCAGACTTTTTGGGTTATGATTATTTGCCTTCAAAATCTATGGTTTTGTGCAACATATACAGCAAGAGAGTTCCTTGTTGTACAAACGTGCTGCTTAGTATGACTCACTGGTACCAAAATAGTGACTCAAGTGGATAAGATGTTTAGGCTTAGATATGAGGAGCAAAAGTCTGGGTGGGGGATTGCCCTATTCCTCCCCATTCCAGGTGCCCATGTATAGTGAGCTGATTTGTCAAAGAGATCTTTGTAAGAATATTATTTTTAATTTGATCCTGGATGGTATTGAGAACAAGTATATCTAATGGTAGTGAGGACCAGGAAAGCTGAACATTTGATGAAGGTTGTAAGTCTTGAAGGAGTATTTTAAACAGGGTGGAGGATACTGCAGTAATCATGATGGAATGTACACAAGTGCAACACCGATTTTTTTGTGTGTGTCCGGCACAATAATGGAACCAATTCTCACACTGGTTAATGAAATACAACATCGGATAAATGGAAGTGCAGGGAGTAAAATCCCTCTGCAGAATACTTGAGATAATGAAATTCGTATTAAGTTATCTACAGGAAGTTTGTTGTAATCAAATTATGTAGGACAAGTTTTCTCTTTGTGTCTGTACTCTCCCCGTTTGATGGCTGTAACTCAGTGTCTTATTCTGTTGTTCATGATACTTTTTTGTTGTTTATACTTTGTGTAAATTTGACAGCTTCCTTGTTACCATCAAGGAAGCAACTATTAATGTGTTAATATATTTAGATAAAGCATTAATATTCCTTCTTTCATATTCACATTTGTGTGTTATTTACTAGCATTAGCTATAGCCTATATAAAATGTAAAATTCAATATTTTCTTTTTGTTTAGGAAGGAATTACGAACATTGGAAGGAGTGAATCAGAACAAGACCAAGATATCGGTAAAGAGTAACATTTGTTTATGATTGCCAATTTGAGCTCTTAGTTTAAGTTCATATAGGCTGATGCCTTTTAAAACAGTGGCTCCTCTTAGACTATTACTGTATGATTTTATTTTACATGGCACAAATTAATCATGAAGCAGGGCTTCACAAATTAGTTTAAAATCTAGGGTTATCTAAAAAATGTAGGCTACAGACATTTGTGTGTGTGTGTATGTATGTATGTGTGTATATATATATATATAGATAGATAGATAGATGATAGATAGATAAATATATACAGTTTTCTTTCTAATGACATGATGAGTCCACGGACCATCTAATTAATATTGGGAATATCACTCCTGCCCAGCAGGAGGCGCCAAAGAGCACCACAGCACAGCTGTTAAATATCACCTCCCTTCCCTCTAACCCCAGTCATTCTCTTTGACTACGTTAGAGCAAGGAAGTGGTAAAGTTAGGTGTTAGTAATAGATTCTTTAAGCAAGATTTTATTATTTTTTAAGTAGTACAAGATTGGGGTGTAGCCGTAGTCCATAGCAGTCTCTCCAGTAGAGCAGTGGTGGCTTTAGAGCAATGGGAACTTGTGAGGCATAATTCTCACTGCGCCTCCCATGTAATTTATGCTACCCTAATCCCGATAGCCTGAGTAAGATTACTCAGTCTTTATCTTTTTCTCCACATGGCTATGTGAGGGAGAGGACCTCTCAAACCTGGTGAGCTGCCTTGCTGTCTGGCAGATTTAAGAGGTTAGTGCTGACTTATTATTCTGGGTCTGGGAAAAAAAACGATCTCAGAGGAAGTTGGAGCACTTTATTTACTTGCGACATAAATCCTCCTATAGATAAAAGGAGGGGACTTATACGACAGCACTTTAGGCAGGCACTGGGGCTGAGGAGATATTTTAGGCTCAGTATGAGGTGGTTTTTCACTGCTCCCGGCGGCTTAACTTTAGCATAAGATGCCGACCGGGAGATTTCTTTTTGAGACGCCCACGATGGGCGGAGCTATGTGAGGCAGCAATTTGGGTTGCGCGCCACTTTCTCAGCACTTCCTGATATCGGGAGGAATGAGAGTGTTATAAACATATTCCTCAGAGTGTTAAGACATGCGTTAGGACCGGACAGCGGTTCGTTATCAACTACAGCTGAGTTCTGGATCTTTTGCTGAGGGGATTGTAGCCGGTGTCAGCAGGGCAGGTAGGCACCTCAGCAAAGTTAAGCTGAGGTGTAGAGGTGTTCTGCAGTAGACAGTAACGTTTTTCTATTTTTATTAAAAAATGTAAGCTGTTTATTTGATTATTTCATTCATTGTGAGTCAGAATGGACCAAGAGGCCCTGCAAAATGTCACTTGTTCTTTATGTTTTGATGAGAGAACTTTAACTTATAGGGATAGATTTTTTTGTGAGCCAACATTTTGTAAGGCAGATGCTGTTCAGGAGTCTAATGACAATGTTCAATATATGCCGCAACTTTCTCCTCAGGTGTCCCAAATTTTATCGCCCACACATGCAGTGCCCTGCGCTTCCTCTCAAACGCTACCTGGAGTTACCTTGCAAGACATCACTTCCCTAATGTCATCGGCGGTATCTGATGCATTGTCTGCTTTTCCCATGCTGCAAGGAAAGTGCAAGAGTAAATATATTCAATCAGTGAATAAGGTTGCTGATACAGTAGTGGCTATTCCTGAATGTTTCTTCCCAGAAACCTGAAGAGGAAGATACTTCGGTAGTATCTGAGGGGGAAATTTCAGACTCAGACAGTGTAATACCTTTATCTGATACTGAAGTTGTTTCTTTCAGGTTTAAGCTTGAGCACCTCCGTTTGTTACTTAAGGAGGTTTTAGCTACCCTGGACGACTCCGACACTACCGTCATAGTCAATCCTAAAAAGTCCAGTAAACTAAACAAGTATTTTGACGTGCCCTCCATGGTGGAAGTATTTCCTGAACCAGATAGGGCTACAGAGATTATTGCTAAGAAATGGGAGAGAACGGGTATCCCTTTTTCTCCATCCCCTATTTTTAAAAAGATGTTTCCTATAGCAGACTCTATCAAGGAGTCTTGGCAGATGGTACCCAAGGTGGAAGGGGCAATTTTATTACAGATGCTTCCCTTCAGGTTATTAAGCTGGGAGCTAAGATTTCAGGCTTCGCCATATAGGCTCGCAGAGCGTTATGGTTAAAATCTTGGTCTGCGGATGTGTCATCTAAGTCTAAACTTTTGGCGATTCCTTACAAGGGAAAGACCTTGTTTGGACCCGGTTTGACGGAGATAATTTCTGATATTACGGGAGGTAAGGGTCATTCCCTCAGGATAAGAGAAATAAACAAAAAGGAAGTTAGAGTAATTTTCGTTCCATTCGATATTTCAAGGGAAAACCTTCCACTCTCTCTTCCAAGCAGGAGCAGTCCAAGCCTTCCTGGAGACCCATTCTGTCTTGGAACAGGGGAAAGCAATCCAAGAAGCCTGCTGTTGAGTCAAAGACAGCATGAAAGGCCTGCCTCCGATCCGGGACCGGATTTTGTGGGGGGCAGGCTTTCCTTCTTCACTCAGGCTTGGGTTTGAGATGTTAAAGATCCCTGGACGGTGGACATTGTGTCCCAGGTATACAAACTAGAGTTCAAGACCTTTCCTCCCAGGGGCAGGTTTTTGCTTTCAAGATTATCTGTAGACCAGACAAAAAGAGAGGCGTTCTTACACTGTGTACTAGACCTCTCCGACCTGGGAGTGATAGTTCCTGTTCCAATGCAGGAACGAGGTCTGGGATTCTATTCCAATCTGTTCGTGGTTCCCAAGAAGGAGGGAACCTTAAGACCAATTTTAGATCTCAAAAGTCTAAACAAGTTTCTCAGAGTGCCGTCCTTCTCATCCACAGGGACCATCACAAGTTTCTAAGGTTTGCTTTTCTAGACAAACACTTCCAGTTCATGGCTCTTTCATTCGGCCTTGCCACAGCTCCCAGCATTTTCTCAAAGGTTCTGGGATCCCTGCTGGCGGTGCTCCGATTGCGGGGCATTGCAGTTGCACCTTATCTGGACGACATTCTGGTTCAAGTGCCTTCTTTTCAACAAGCAAGATCACACACGGAAATGTTATCTATCCTGCGGTTTCATGGATGGAAGGTGCATTTGGAAAAGAGTTCTTTAGTTCCAACTACCAGGGTAGTTTTCTTGGGAACCATAATAGACTCCTTATCAATGAAAATATTTCTGACAGAAGTCAGGAAATCAAAGATTTTTGATTCTTGCCTAGCACTTCAGTCCTCTCCTCGGCCGTCAGTGGCTCAGTGCATGGACGTAATTGTGCTGATGGTAGCGGCAATGGACATCATCCCGTTTGCCCGTTTCCACCTCAGACCTCTGCAGCTAAGCATGCTCAAGCAGTGGAACAGATATTATGCGGATCTGTCTCCGCAATTACAGCTGGAGCAGGAGACAAGGGATTCTCTACTTTTGTGGTTGTCTCAGGATCATCTCTCCCAGGGAACCTGCTTTCGCAGACCCTTTTGGGTGATTGTGACAACAGACGCCAGCCTTCTGGTAGGGGGAGCAGTCTGGGGCTCCCTAAAGGCTCAGGGAACATGGACTCGGTCGGAGGCTGTTCTACCCATAAACATTCTAGAGCTGAGAGCAATCTTCAATGCTTTTCTGGCCTGGCCTCAGTTAGCCTCTGCCCGGTTCATCAGGTTCCAGTTGGACAATATAACCTCAGTGGCTAACATCAACCATCAGGGAGGAACTCGGAGTTCCTTGGCCATGACAGAGGCAGCCAAGATCATTCAGTGGGCGGAGACCCACAATTGCCGTCTGTCTGCGATCCACATTCCAGAAGTGGACAACTGGAAGGCGGACTTCCTAAGCAGACAGACCTTTCATCCGGGGGAGTGGGAACTCCATCCGGAAGCGTTTTCCAGCCTGATTCTCAAATGTGGTCAGCCGGAATTGCATCTCATGGCATCTCTGCAGAATGCCAAGCTTCCGAGGTACGTATCAAGATCAAGGGACCCTCAGGCTGTACTGATAGACGCTCTAGTGGTACCTTGGAATTTCAGTCTTGCATACCTTTTTCCTACATTTGCTCTTCTACCTCGAATCATTGCTTGAATCAAGCAGGAGAGGGCGTCGGTGATCCTCATTGCACCGGCGTGGCCTCACAGGATTTGGTATGCAGACCTGGTGGACATGTCATCTCTTCCACCTTGGAGACTTCCGTTGAAGGACCTTCTACTTCAAGGACCCTTCCTTCATCCAAAACTAGTTTCTCTGAAGCTGACTGCTTGGAGATTGAATGCTTAATTTTATCTAAGCGTGGTTTTTCTGAGCAGGTCATTGAGACTATGATTCAGGCTAGTAAACCTATGACTAGAAAGATTTACCATAAGATATGGTGTAAATATCTATATTGGTGTGAATCCAAGGGCTAATCTTGGAGTAGAGTTTGGATTTCTAGAATTCTGTCCTTTCTCCAAGAAGGTTTGGAGAAGGGTTTATCTGCAAGTTCCATAAAGAGTCAAATATCTGCCTTGTCTATTTTGTTACATAAACGTCTTTTGTCAGGCCTTGGTCAGGATCAGGCCTGTTTTCAAACCAGTTACTCCTCCCTGGAGTCTTTATTTAGTTCTTAAAGTTCTTCAAGGGGCTCCGTTTGAGCTGATGCATTCCTTAGATATTAAGTTGTTATCTTGGAAAGTTTTGTTTCTTGTTGCTATTTCATCTGCTTGTAGAGTGTCAGAGCTCTCGGCATTACAGTATGAGTCTCCTTACCTTATTTTTCATTCGGGTAAGGTGGTTTTACGTACTAAATTAGGGTTTCTCTCTAAAGTAGTTTCAGACCGGAACATTAATCAGGAGGTTGTTGTTCCTTCCTTGTGTCCGAATCCTCCTTCTCAGAAGGAACGGCTTCTGCACAATCTAGACGTGGTACGTGTATTAAAATTCTATTTGTAGGCGACTAAGGATTTTCATCAGTCTTCTGCTCTATTTGTGGTTTTCTCTGGGAAACGTAAGGGACAGAAAGCTACGGCTACTTCTCTTTCTTTATGGCTGAAGAGTATCATTCGCTTTGCCTATGAAACTGCTGGACAGCAGCCTCCTGAGAGAGTTACGGCTCATTCTACGAGGGCTGTTTCCTCTTCCTGGGAAGGCTGCAACTTGGTCCTCTACTTCACACTTTTTCAAAATTCTATAAATTTTACACTTTTGCCTCAGCTGAGGCTGCTTTTGGGAGAAAGGTTCTGCAAGCAGTGGTGCCTTCCGTTTAGGTTCCCTGTCTTGTCCCTCCCTTATCATCTGTTTACTCTAGCTTGGGTATTGATTCCCAATAGTAATTAGATGATCCGTTGACTCATCGTGTGATTAGAAAGAAAACAAAATTTTATGTTTACCTGATAAATTTATTTTTTGACACGATGAGTCCACGGCCCACCCTGTTCTTAAGACAGGTTGTTGGTATGTTATAAACTTCAGACACCTCTGCACCTTTTTGCTTCCTTTCTCTCGTTTACTTCGGTCGAATGACTGGGGTTAGAGGGAAGGGATGTGATATTTAACAGCTTCGCTGTGGTGTCACCTCCTGCTATGCAGGAGTGATTCCCTATAGTAAAAAGATGATCCGTGGACTCATTGTGTCAAGAAATAAATACATTTATCAGGTAAGCATAATTTTTGTTTTCTACATATACATGTATATTATTATTCATGTAAACACACACATATTAACTCCTTGGCACTGGGTTACTCTCAGAGCCTTTATTAACCTCTTGGCACACAGGACCCTCATTAAATCTTTGTTTCCCTTTTGATACATCTTTTTGTATCACATTTGGCAGCAACCGCTTCTGCTACACAGAGAACAGGAAGAAACCAAGGCCTAGATTTAGAGTTCGGCGGTAGCCGTCAAAACCAGCGTTAGAGGCTCCTAACGCTGGTTTTGGCCGCCCGCTGGTATTTGGAGTCAGTGATTAAAGGGTCTAACGCTCACTTTTCAGCCGCGACTTTTCCATACCGCAGATCCCCCTACGCCATTTGCGTAGCCTATCTTTTCAATGGGATCTTTCTAACGCTGGTATTTAGAGTCGTTTCTGCAGTGAGCGTTAGAGCTCTAACGACAAAATTCCAGCCGCCTGAAAAAAGCAGGAGTTAAGAGCTTTCTGGCTAACGCCGGTTTCTAAAGCTCTTAACTACTGTACCCTAAAGTACACTAACACCCATAAACTACCTATGTACCCCTAAACCGAGGTCCCCCCACATCGCCGCCACTCGATTAAAATTTTTAACCCCTAATCTGCCGACCGCCACCTACGTTATACTTATGTACCCCTAATCTGCTGCCCCTAACCCCGCCGACCCCTATATTATATTTATTAACCCCTAACTTGCCCCCCACAACATCGCCGCAAGCTACTTAAAATAATTAACCCCTAATCTTCCGACCGCAAATCGCCGCCACCTACGTTATCCCTATGTACCCCTAATCTGCTGCCCTAACATCGCCGACCCCTATGTTATATTTATTAACCCCTAATCTGCCCCCCACAACGTCGCCAACACCTACCTACACTTATTAACCCCTAATCTGCCGAGCGGACCTGAGCGCTACTATAATAAATGTATTAACCCCTAATCCGCCTCACTAACCCTATCATAAATAGTATTAACCCCTAATCTGCCCTCCCTAACATCGCCGACACCTAACTTCAATTATTAACCCCTAATCTGCCGACCGGAGCTCACCGCTATTCTAATAAATGTATTAACCCCTAAAGCTAAGTCTAACCCTAACACTAACACCCCCCTAAGTTAAATATAATTTTTATCTAACGAAATAAATTAACTCTTATTAAATAACTTATTCCTATTTAAAGCTAAATACTTACCTGTAAAATAAATCCTAATATAGCTACAATATAAATTACATTTATATTATAGCTATTTTAGGATTAATATTTATTTTACAGGCAACTTTGTAATTATTTTAACCAGGTACAATAGCTATTAAATAGTTAAGAACTATTTAATAGTTACCTAGTTAAAATAATTACAAATTTACCTGTAAAATAAATCCTAACCTAAGTTATAATTAAACCTAACACTACCCTATCAATAAAATAATTAAATAAACTACCTACAATTACCTACAATTAACCTAACACTACACTATCAATAAATTAATTAAACACAATTGCTACAAATAAATACAATTAAATAAACTATCTAAAGTACAAAAAATAAAAAAGAACTAAGTTACAGAAAATAAAAAAATATTTACAAACATAAGAAAAATATTACAACAATTTTAAACTAATTACACCTACTCTAAGCCCCCTAATAAAATAACAAAGACCCCCAAAATAAAAAATTCCCTACCCTATTCTAAAATACAAAAATTACAAGCTCTTTTACCTTACCAGCCCTGAACAGGGCCCTTTGCGGGGCATGCCCCAAGAATTTCAGCTCTTTTGCCTGTAAAAAAAAACATACAATACCCCCCCCCCCCAACATTACAACCCACCACCCACATACCCCTAATCTAACCCAAACCCCCTTAAATAAACCTAACACTAATCCCCTGAAGATCTTCCTACCTTGTCTTCACCATCCAGGTATCACCGATCCGTCCTGGCTCCAAGATCTTCATCCAACCCAAGCGGGGGTTGGCGATCCATAATCCGGTGCTCCAAAGTCTTCCTCCTATCCGGCAAGAAGAGGACATCCGGACCGGCAAACATCTTCTCCAAGCGGCATCTTCTATGTTCTTCCATCCGATGACGACCGGCTCCATCTTGAAGACCTCCAGCGCGGATCCATCCTCTTCTTCCGACGACTAGACGACGAATGACGGTTCCTTTAAGGGACGTCATCCAAGATGGCGTCCCTCGAATTCCGATTGGCTGATAGGATTCTATCAGCCAATCGGAATTAAGGTAGGAATATTCTGATTGGCTGATGGAATCAGCCAATCAGAATCAAGTTCAATCCGATTGGCTGATCCAATCAGCCAATCAGATTGAGCTCGCATTCTATTGGCTGTTCCGATCAGCCAATAGAATGCGAGCTCAATCTGATTGGCTGATTGGATCAGCCAATCGGATTGAACTTGATTCTGATTGGCTGATTCCATCAGCCAATCAGAATATTCCTACCTTAATTCCGATTGGCTGATAGAATCCTATCAGCCAATCGGAATTCGAGGGACGCCATCTTGGATGACGTCCCTTAAAGGAACCGTCATTCGTCGTCTAGTCGTCGGAAGAAGAGGATGGATCCGCGCTGGAGGTCTTCAAGATGGAGCCGGTCGTCATCGGATGGAAGAACATAGAAGATGCCGCTTGGAGAAGATGTTTGCCGGTCCGGATGTCCTCTTCTTGCCGGATAGGAGGAAGACTTTGGAGCACCGGATTATGGATCGCCAACCCCCGCTTGGGTTGGATGAAGATCTTGGAGCCAGGACGGATCGGTGATACCTGGATGGTGAAGACAAGGTAGGAAGATCTTCAGGGGATTAGTGTTAGGTTTATTTAAGGGGGTTTGGGTTAGATTAGGGGTATGTGGGTGGTGGGTTGTAATGTTGGGGGGGGGGTATTGTATGTTTTTTTTTACAGGCAAAAGAGCTGAAATTCTTGGGGCATGCCCCGCAAAGGGCCCTGTTCAGGGCTGGTAAGGTAAAAGAGCTTGTAATTTTTGTATTTTAGAATAGGGTAGGGAATTTTTTATTTTGGGGGTCTTTGTTATTTTATTAGGGGGCTTAGAGTAGGTGTAATTAGTTTAAAATTGTTGTAATATTTTTCTTATGTTTGTAAATATTTTTTTATTTTCTGTAACTTAGTTCTTTTTTATTTTTTGTACTTTAGATAGTTTATTTAATTGTATTTATTTGTAGCAATTGTGTTTAATTAATTTATTGATAGTGTAGTGTTAGGTTAATTGTAGGTAATTGTAGGTAGTTTATTTAATTATTTTATTGATAGGGTAGTGTTAGGTTTAATTATAACTTAGGTTAGGATTTATTTTACAGGTAAATTTGTAATTATTTTAACTAGGTAACTATTAAATAGTTCTTAACTATTTAATAGCTATTGTACCTGGTTAAAATAATTACAAAGTTGCCTGTAAAATAAATATTAATCCTAAAATAGCTATAATATAAATGTAATTTATATTGTAGCTATATTAGGATTTATTTTACAGGTAAGTATTTAGCTTTAAATAGGAATAAGTTATTTAATAAGAGTTAATTTATTTCGTTAGATAAAAATTATATTTAACTTAGGGGGGTGTTAGTGTTAGGGTTAGACTTAGCTTTAGGGGTTAATACATTTATTAGAATAGCGGTGAGCTCCGGTCGGCAGATTAGGGGTTAATAATTGAAGTTAGGTGTCGGCGATGTTAGGGAGGGCAGATTAGGGGTTAATACTATTTATGATAGGGTTAGTGAGGCGGATTAGGGGTTAATACATTTATTATAGTAGCGCTCAGGTCCGCTCGGCAGATTAGGGGTTAATAAGTGTAGGTAGGTGTCGGCGGCGTTGTGGGGGGCAGATTAGGGGTTAATAAATATAACATAGGGGTCGGCGATGTTAGGGCAGCAGATTAGGGGTACATAGGGATAACGTAGGTGGCGGCGGTTTACGGAGCGGCAGATTAGGGGTTAAAAGTGTAATGCAGGGGTCAGCGATAGCGGGGGCGGCAGATTAGGGGTTAATAAGTGTAAGGTTAGGGGTGTTTAGACTCGGGGTACATGTTAGAGTGTTAGGTGCAGACGTAGGAAGTGTTTCCCCATAGGAAACAATGGGGCTGCGTTAGGAGCTGAACGCTGCTTTTTTGCAGGTGTTAGGTTTTTTTTCAGCTCAAACAGCCCCATTGTTTCCTATGGGAGAATCGTGCACGAGCACGTTTTTGAGGCCGGCCGCGTCCGTAAGCAACTCTGGTATCGAGAGTTGCATTTGCGGTAAATATGCTCTACGCTCCTTTTTTGGAGCCTAACGCAGCATTTGTTTTAACTCTCGATACCAGAGTTAAATTTATGGTGCGGCCAGAAAAAAACCCGCGGAGCGTTAACAGCCCTTTTACCGCCAAACTCCAAATCTAGCCGCAAGTGAGAAGGCAAGGAGGTGTTCTGTAGGGGAGTGGCAGCGAATAATTGCTCAGAGTTTACATTCTCTCAATGGTGGTTGGACTTCAGGTGTGCATGATGTCATAGACGGTGATAATCAGATCATGAGACTGAGTGGATATGTGCCCATCAGCTCTGATTCCATCTACCCTACCATATTTCTTGTTGGCCCCTTTACAGTGTACGTTATCCTTGCCTTTCTTCCTGCCTCTCTCTGACCTGGCTGAAACATCTTTGTAGCAGCCAGGTCGGTCGCCTTAACACAGGTGGTTAAAAAAATCAACATTATAACATTTGAAGCTCTATGGGATATGATTGCATGATATGTTACTTCTGCTTTAAAGAGAACTTGGAACTCTTGGACCATCTAGTTTCACACACCTTTATTTTTAAAGGTAAAGAGCCCGACATAAAATATTAAAAAAAAAAAAAAAAACAGACAAAAAGGGCATTATTATTTGTTTTATTTACTTTTTGTGTTTATTATGTTTGTTATAAGTTAAAATACAAATTTCAGACAGAGCATGCAAATTTCTTTTTTCTTAGCTTATTTTCATGGCAGCATACCTAGGTTGGCCCAGGAGACTGCCAGTTGCGCTCGCATCCTCAAAAAGAATGTTGGGGGAAAACACGCAACCGCCCACAAGAAATTAAAAAAAAACCTAACCGTCCGCACAAAGTATAAACAAAAAAAACATAAACTCCATCATGAAGTATTAACAAACATCAAAACCTCCAACATCGCAAAATAATAAAGTAATTAACCCCAATACACAAATAACATAATTAAAATATTAACCCTCTAATCGCCAACCCCCACATTGCAGTAAACCTAATTAACCTATTAACCCCTAAACCGACAAACCCCCACATCACAATAAACCTAATTAACCTATTAACTCCTAAACCGCAAACCCCCCACAACGCAAATAACTAATTTAATTACTAAGCCCCCTAGCCTAACACCCCCTAAATTAAACCCCATTCTTAGTTACACTTAAAAAAAACCTAACATTAAATTACAAAAAAATAAAACCTAATCCATATGAAAATAAAAAAGCCCCCCTAATCTAAACTACCAATAGCCCTTAAAAGGGCCTTTTGTAGGGCATTGCCCTAAGTTAAACAGCTCTTTTACAATTTAAAAATACTAAGTCCTCCCACATAGCTAATAATTAGTCCCTCTTATCTAGGAAACCAAGGAGTGATATGACATTTGATTAAAAAAAAAAAACTAATTTTATTTTAGATAACATTACAATTTTAATTCAGGCTTTAAAATAACTAAATTAGAATAAAATCTAAATTAAGTGAATAAAGGAGAACTAGTAGCAACTTTAAATTGGCCAAGACAAAAAGGGTTTTAAAAATATGCAGAAATGACACACTTATATTTAAATAGCATGTTAGATTAACAAAGAATGCTGCTGTTCTCTTCTAACGCAATGCTTCTGTAAAGCTCAAACTGTCAATGGAGCCATCACTTACTAACGCTATGTTCAGTTTTGCAGGGAGAGTTTATCGAGAATCGGCACTGTGTGATCAGTAACCACAGTGGCACTGTAGAACTCCGGCCGTTCCCAGGAGTACACTGCACAGTGAATGGACAAGATGTAACAGAAGCCTGTCGTCTTTCACAAGGTAGGAAATATTGCTGTCCCGAATACACTGTTTTTCATATGAAGTCTTCTGTTTGGTTTAGAGTTGTGTACATATACCTAGAGAATCTTTCATGTAAACTTCATACCTGCGATCAGGACACATATTTTATGTATATTTATGTAAAGCCTTCACCATTTGTATGTATATTAAATGAATTCATGTTTTTCTCTTAAAAGTTAACACTGGTGACACCACATTTGAGATTGCCAGTGCTTACAGTTCAAGCATTGGAACAAAAGCTCATGCCCCGTGTAGATCATTTGCCTACATCCTATGACTACTTTTACAAGTTTTTCCTATTATAATACTGTTTCAGCTACACAAATACTTTTTCAACATTTTAAACTTTAGAACACCAGCCAATAGGATGAGAGCTACTGAAATCTTATTGACTGATTTAAAAATTTCAGCTAATAGAAATTCAAGGTACCCCAAATTGAATGCGGTACCTTGCATTCAATCTTCAGTGTACGACGGACATCGGATGAAGAGGAGCCTCCACGCCGCCGAGGACCGCCCGCCGCAGTTGAGGACGACCGCTGAGGATCCATGCATCGGGGAAGACAGCACCGCACCTCCGCTCCGCGCTGCCTTTGTTCCGGATGAAGATAAAAGATGATGGAGCCGCCTGGAAGAAGACCTTTTCCGCCAGACTACAGGAACGGTGAGTACCTCTTTGGGGCTTAGACTTATGCTTTTTTTTATTTTTTGGGGTGGCTTTTTTTTTTAAGGGCAATGGCCATACAAATGCCCCTTTCAGGGCAATGGGTAGTTTAGTTTTTTTTTTATTGTTAGTTTTTTTTTTATTTTGGGGGTTTGGTGGGTGGGGGGAATTTACTGTTAGGGGGTAATTGGTAATTTGTTTAGGTAAAAGAGCTGTTCAACTTTAGGGCAATGCCCTACAAAAGCCCTTTTAAGGGCTATTGGTAGTTTAGTATTAGATTAGGGGGTGTTTTTACTTTTGAGGGGATTTTTTTAGGGGTATTAGTTTAGGTTTACATCTTTTATTTTGGATAGCTTTGTTTATTTTTTTCTGTAATTTTACATTTTTTATTTTGTGTAATTTTAGCTTTGGTGTTTGTAGTTTTTTTTTTTTAAATAGATTGTCCTATGGGCAGGCTTATCGCCTAGTTTGATAATAAAAGTAAACTGAATATTTTATTTTAAATTTCATGTCCCATCTGAATCCTGAATTTTTTTTACTGAAAATATTTTTTTTAATGAACTTAGCATATTAATACAGCACAGCAGACAAATACACTGGTTACCATCAGAAACACAATGCTAATAAGTCCTCTGTACAACTGCTTCACTTCTCCAACACTATATGCGATGTATAACTAAAGTCAGTACTACAAAAGTTTCATAGTGAACATACTATTAAAAGGCAGAATATCTCCACCTAGACAGGGTATTAATCAGTGGAGTCCTTTGGTAGAAAAGTCCATAAGATCAGACTTCATGTAGGATGGTGCCTCAAAATAGTAAAATAGTACTAGTTATCCTTTAATATTTGTAAAAAGTTTGAAAACATATCTGTGCTGTGCTAGTGTTAAACTAAACAGCACTATTGCACCCCTAATATATGTTAGTTTAAACATGTTTCTTCTGTTATGTGATCAGTCCACGGGTCATCATTACTTCTGGGATATTATCTGCTCCCCTACAGGAAGTGCAAGAGGATTCACCCAGCAGAGTTGCTATATAGCTCCTCCCCTCTACGTCACCTCCAGTCATTCTCTTGCACCCAAAGACTAGATAGGAGGTGTGAGAGGACTATGGTGATTATACTTAGTTTTTATAACTTCAATCAAAAGTTTGTTATTTTACAATAGCACCGGAGCGTGTTATTACTTCTCTGGCAGAGTTTGAAGAAGAATCTACCAGAGTTTTTCTTATGATTTTAACCGGAGTAGTTAAGATCATATTGCTGTTTCTCGGCCATCTGAGGGAGGTAAAAGCTTCAGATCAGGGGACAGCGGGCAGTTGAATCTGCATTGAGGTATGTAGCAGTTTTTATTTTCTGAATGGAATTGATGAGAAAATCCTGCCATACCGTTATAATGACATGTATGTATACTCTACACTTCAGTATTCTGGGGATGGTATTTCACCGGAATTACTCTGTAAAAGTACATTAAACCTTTTAATAGGTATTTAATTCATGTTAAACGTTTTTGCTGGAATGTAGAATCGTTTGCATTTCTGAGGTACTGAGTGAATAAATATTTGGGCATTATTTTTCCACTTGGCAGTTTGCTTGTTTTGATTATGACAGTTTCGTTTCTCTTTCACTGCTGTGTGTGAGGGGGAGGGGCCGTTTTTGGCGCTCTTTGCTACGCATCAAAAATTTCCAGTCAGTTACTCTTGTATTTTCTGCATGATCCGGTTCATCTCTAACAGAACTCAGGGGTCTTCAAACTTCTT
The DNA here is from genome assembly GCF_027579735.1 of Bombina bombina. Lineage (NCBI taxonomy): Eukaryota > Metazoa > Chordata > Amphibia > Anura > Bombinatoridae > Bombina > Bombina bombina. The sequence goes on from NC_069499.1 coordinate 190,179,263, forward strand.
TGAAGGGAGGTAGATTCTCTCAGCAGAGCTGTGAGACTTATGTAGTGACTGTGTTTAAAACGTTGCTCTGTGATTTTTATGTTTAAAATTTAATTAGTGTTACTTTACTAATGGGAACAAACCTTTGCTAACAAGTTGTGTTGTTTTTAAAGAGTGATGCTATAACTGTTTTTTCAGTTCATTATTTCAACTGTCATTTAATCGTTTAGTGCTTCTTTGAGGCACAGTACGTTTTTTGTTAAATAAGATTGTAACCAAGTTGCATGTTTATTGCTAGTGTGTTAAAACATGTCTGATTCAGAGGAAGATACCTGTGTCATTTGTTCCAATGCCAAGGTGGAGCCCAATAGAAATTTATGTACTAACTGTATTGATGCTACTTTAAATAAAAGCCAATCTGTACAAATTGAACAAATTTCACCAAACAGCGAGGGGAGAGTTATGCCGTCTAACTCGCCTCACGTGTCAGTACCTGCGTCTCCCGCCCGGGAGGTGCGTGATATTATGGCGCCTAGTACATCTGGGCAGCCATTACAGATAACATTACAAGATATGGCTACTGTTATGACTGAAGTTTTGGCTAAATTACCAGAACTAAGAGGCAAGCGTGATCACTCTGGGGTGAGAACAGAGTGCGCTGATAATTCTAGGGCCATGTCTGATACTGCGTCACAGCTTGCAGAGCATGAGGACGGAGAGCTTCATTCTGTAGGTGACGGTTCTGATCCAAGCAGATTGGATTCAGATATTTCAAATTTTAAATTTAAATTGGAAAACCTCCGTGTATTACTAGGGGAGGTCTTAGCGGCTCTTAACGATTGTAACACTGTTGCAATACCAGAGAAAATGTGTAGGTTGGATAAATACTTTGCGGTACCGGCGAGTACTGACGTTTTTCCTATACCTAAGAGATTAACTGAAATTGTTACTAAGGAGTGGGATAGACCCGGTGTGCCGTTCTCACCCCCTCCAATATTTAGAAAGATGTTTCCAATAGACGCCACCACACGGGACTTATGGCAGACGGTCCCTAAGGTGGAGGGAGCAGTTTCTACTTTAGCTAAGCGCACCACTATCCCGGTGGAGGATAGCTGTGCTTTTTCAGATCCTATGGATAAAAAATTAGAGGGTTACCTTAAGAAAATGTTTGTTCAACAAGGTTTTATATTGCAACCCCTTGCATGCATCGCGCCGATTACGGCTGCGGCAGCATTTTGGATTGAGTCTCTGGAAGAGAACCTTAGTTCCGCTACGCTGGACGACATTACGGACAGGCTTAGAGTCCTTAAACTAGCTAATTCATTCATTTCGGAGGCCGTAGTACATTTAACCAAACTTACGGCTAAGAATTCAGGATTCGCCATTCAGGCACGTAGGGCGCTGTGGCTAAAATCCTGGTCGGCTGATGTAACTTCTAAGTCCAAATTACTTAATATACCTTTCAAGGGGCAAACTTTATTTGGGCCCGGTTTGAAAGAAATTATCGCTGACATTACAGGAGGTAAGGGCCACGCTCTACCTCAAGACAAAGCCAAAGCTAAGGCTAGACAGTCTAATTTTCGTCCCTTTCGGAATTTCAAAGCAGGTGCAGCATCAACTTCCACTGCACCAAAACAGGAAGGAGCTGTTGCTCGTTACAGACAAGGCTGGAAACCTAACCAGTCCTGGAATAAGGGCAAGCAGGCCAGGAAACCTGCTGCTGCCCCTAAGACAGCATGAACCGAGGGCCCCCGATCCGGGACCGGATCTAGTGGGGGGCAGACTCTCTCTCTTCGCCCAGGCTTGGGCAAGAGATGTCCAGGATCCCTGGGCGCTAGAGATCATATCTCAGGGATACCTTCTAGACTTCAAATTATCTCCCCCAAGAGGGAGATTTCATCTGTCAAGGTTGTCAACAAACCAAATAAAGAAAGACGCGTTTCTACGCTGTGTACAAGATCTATTATTAATGGGAGTGATCCATCCGGTTCCGCGGTCGGAACAAGGACAAGGGTTTTACTCAAACCTGTTTGTGGTTCCCAAAAAAGAGGGAACTTTCAGGCCAATCTTGGATTTAAAGATCCTAAACAAATTCCTAAGAGTTCCATCGTTCAAAATGGAAACTATTCGGACAATCTTACCCATGATCCAAAAGGGTCAATACATGACCACAGTGGATTTAAAGGATGCTTACCTTCACATACCGATTCACAAAGATCATTACCGGTATCTAAGGTTTGCCTTCTTAGACAGGCATTACCAGTTTGTAGCCCTTCCATTCGGATTGGCTACGGCTCCAAGAATCTTCACAAAGGTTCTGGGTGCCCTTCTAGCGGTTCTGAGACCGCGAGGAATTTCGGTAGCTCCGTACCTAGACGACATTCTGATACAAGCTTCAAGCTTTCAAACTGCCAAGTCTCATACAGAGTTAGTTCTGGCATTTCTAAGGTCGCATGGATGGAAAGTGAACGAAAACAAGAGTTCTCTCTTGCCTCTCACAAGAGTTCCATTCTTGGGGACTCTTATAGATTCTGTAGAAATGAAGATTTATCTGACAGAAGACAGATTAACAAAGCTTCTAAATGTATGCCGTGTCCTTCATTCCATTCAACTCCCGTCAGTAGCTCAATGCATGGAGGTGATCGGCTTAATGGTAGCAGCAATGGACATAGTACCCTTTGCACGCCTACATCTCAGACCGCTGCAATTGTGCATGCTGAGTCAGTGGAATGGGGATTACTCAGATTTGTCCCCCACTCTGAATCTGGATCAAGAGACCAGAAACTCTCTTCTATGGTGGCTTTCTCGGCCACATCTGTCCAGGGGGATGCCGTTCAGCAGGCCGGACTGGACAATCGTAACAACAGACGCCAGCCTTCTAGGTTGGGGCGCTGTCTGGAATTCTCTGAAGGCTCAGGGACAATGGAGTCAGGAGGAAAGTCTCCTGCCAATAAACATTCTGGAATTGAGAGCAGTTCTCAATGCCCTTCTAGCTTGGCCCCAGTTAAAGACTCGGGGGTTCATCAGGTTTCAGTCGGACAACATCACGACTGTAGCTTACATCAACCATCAGGGAGGGACAAGAAGCTCCCTAGCAATGATAGAAGTATCAAAGATAATTCGCTGGGCAGAGTCTCACTCTTGCCACCTGTCAGCAATCCACATCCCGGGAGTGGAGAACTGGGAGGCGGATTTCTTGAGTCGCCAGACTCTTCATCCGGGGGAGTGGGAACTTCATCCGGAGGTCTTTGCCCAAATACTTCGACGTTGGGGCAAACCAGAGATAGATCTCATGGCGTCTCGCCAGAACGCCAAACTTCCTCGCTACGGATCCAGATCCAGGGATCCGGGAGCGGTTCTGATAGATGCTTTGACAGCACCTTGGAACTTCAGGATGGCTTATGTGTTTCCACCTTTCCCGCTGCTTCCTCGATTGATTGCCAAAATCAAACAGGAGAGAGCATCAGTGATTCTAATAGCGCCTGCATGGCCGCGCAGGACTTGGTATGCAGATCTAGTGGACATGTCATCCTGTCCGCCTTGGTCTCTACCTCTAAGACAGGACCTTCTGATTCAGGGTCCATTCAAACATCAAAGTCTAACTTCTCTGAAGCTGACTGCTTGGAAATTGAACGCTTGATTTTATCAAAACGTGGTTTTTCTGAGTCGGTTATTGATACCCTGATACAGGCTAGGAAGCCTGTTACCAGAAAGATTTACCATAAAATATGGCGTAAATACCTATACTGGTGTGAATCCAAAGATTACTCCTGGAGTAAGGTTAGGATTCCTAGGATATTGTCTTTTCTACAAGAAGGTTTAGTAAAGGGTTTATCGGCTAGCTCATTAAAGGGACAGATCTCAGCTCTGTCCATCTTGTTACACAGGCGTCTGTCAGAAAATTCAGACATCCAGGCCTTTTGTCAGGCTTTAGCTAGGATCAAGCCTGTGTTTAAAACTGTTGCTCCGCCATGGAGTTTAAACTTAGTTCTTAACGTTTTACAGGGTGTTCCGTTTGAACCCCTTCATTCCATTGATATAAAATTGTTATCTTGGAAAGTTCTATTTTTAATGGCTATTTCCTCGGCTCGAAGAGTCTCTGAGTTATCAGCCCTACATTGTGATTCTCCTTATCTGATCTTTCACTCAGACAAGGTAGTTCTGCGTACTAAACCTGGGTTCTTACCTAAGGTTGTTTCTAACAGGAATATCAATCAAGAGATTGTTGTTCCATCCTTGTGTCCAAATCCTTCTTCAAAGAAGGAACGTCTTCTACACAATCTGGATGTAGTTCGTGCCCTCAAGTTCTACTTGCAGGCAACTAAAGATTTTCGCCAAACTTCTTCCCTGTTTGTCGTTTATTTTGGACAGAGGAGAGGTCAAAAAGCTTCTGCTACCTCTCTCTCTTTTTGGCTTCGTAGCATAATACGTTTAGCCTATGAGACTGCTGGACAGCAGCTTCCTGAAAGAATTACAGCTCATTCCACTAGAGCTGTGGCTTCCACTTGGGCCTTTAAGAATGAGGCTTCTGTTGAACAGATTTGCAAGGCTGCAACTTGGTCTTCGCTTCATACTTTTTCCAAATTTTACAAATTTGACACTTTTGCTTCTTCGGAGGCTATTTTTGGGAGAAAGGTTCTTCAGGCAGTGGTTCCTTCTGTATAATGAGCCTGCCTATCCCTCCCGTCATCCGTGTACTTTTGCTTTGGTATTGGTATCCCAGAAGTAATGATGACCCGTGGACTGATCACACATAACAGAAGAAAACATAATTTATGCTTACCTGATAAATTCCTTTCTTCTGTTGTGTGATCAGTCCACGGCCCGCCCTGTTTTTTAAGGCAGGTAAATATTTTTTAAATTATAATTCAGTCACCACTACACCCTTGGCTGCTCCTTTCTCGTTGGTCTTTGGTCGAATGACTGGAGGTGACGTAGAGGGGAGGAGCTATATAGCAACTCTGCTGGGTGAATCCTCTTGCACTTCCTGTAGGGGAGCAGATAATATCCCAGAAGTAATGATGACCCGTGGACTGATCACACAACAGAAGAAAGGAATTTATCAGGTAAGCATAAATTATGTTTTTCAAGTTATTAAACACACTGGCAAGTGAAAAGAAAGCTAAAACCGGCTTGTTTCACATTAAGGCGGTTTTCACTTTACAGCGGGACTCCGGTCCCTAACCCGCTGTATGAGCGGGGTATACCTGTATTAGAGAGGACACCTGACTGTAAGGCTATACTGTAACTGAGTACGTACAATAAGTTGTAATATCAGTGGATTAATTCTAAAATGTGTGTTTTATAAACATCAGTCAGTATGTAGTGATTAGACACAAACCACATGTTGCGGTTACTTAAACAGCCCTATAATATATAAATGATGTGTATAAGTACAATTAAGTTGTTCCATTTACTTAATAGCATATTTACCAAAACTCAAAAGAATCTGAAAAATGAGAGAACACAGTGAGCAGTTTGACAATGGAAAAAAAAAACACATTTATCTTCTAGGCATGGTCCACATCTATATTACTGTATCTCCCTTAAAGAGACCTTGAAGTATAAAATTGCCCCCCCTTTAATGTGTTCCCAATTATCCATTTTACCTGCTGGAGTGTATTTAAATGTTTACAAATAGCTAATTTATCTTTGTTTTGTAATTTAAATTTGCTGCTTTTGCCTGTTGAAACTGCCACCTATACTGAAAATGAAATGGAAATGAAAGGCAGCCACAAAAATAAATTCCACAGTTTGGTGTAGGAGAGAGCACTATTTTTAAGGCATTCATGCAGCTGCATTGAATGCAATAAATGGTTATCAGCTGCTTCCTTGATTGCATTGTCCCTTTGCAACTAAGCAAAAGCTTAAAGGGACAGTTTACCCAAAACAAGAATTAATTTTAATAGAATGTGCAGACATAGTGAAATATGTTAGTGCTGGGCAAACATCTAACATCACTGTGTATGTTTATAAAACATTTTTCTAATACTCTTTTTTTTTTTTTTTTAAAACATTGTTACCATACCCCATACTGTTTTTTTTGGCCGTGCGGCCACTTCATTCTCGCTCTGTGTAGCGCATTACGCATGCGCCGGCCCACACAATGGCGTCACTGCTATTGTGAACACAGACCAGCGTTAAAAAATGTGTGTCTGTCTTCAGCAGTGATTCATTTTCACTTTGATCATAGTGCTGACCATGGCTCACCTTCTGCAGCACAGCTTACTTTACTGTGTATAGTGTCAAAAGAGCGATCTGGTCACAGCATATACACGGCTGCCTTCTGTGCTTACTGCATGACAGCTCTGTGCGCTGTGACCAGCTTGCTATTACATATTAATAATATAGAACACTGCATGAAAATTTATTCCTGCATATATTAATTGCGCTATTGCAATTGGTCAGGGGGCGGGCTAACATAGCGATGTTGCCTAGCACTTTTATCCAGGTGTTCCAGGATTGTTGAGGACAGCGTCTGCTAAATAATTTTAAAAGGTAAAAAATAATAATTTTACAACTACTCTTTTTGGGGGTATTACTCTAATTAAAGTTTTACTACCCTGTTGCTGCTGCTATGCCACCAACCTGTTGTGAGTGAACTGGGCCTTTAATAGCTAGTTACATGTTTTGCAATGTTTAAGCCAATTTGTTTACCAACTTTTGGAGGAAAGCTCTTCCGCTTGTGTTTAATTTGAAAATCATACCTCATCCAAAATCCCAGCCTTAAAATACCAGTCTGCATGGAAGAGAAATACAACCTCGGCAGTTATTTTGGCTCAAGATAGATGCAAGATAAATTGATTAGATGATTGTCTTGGAGGATCATGGTCTCATATTTCATGACTTGACCAACCTTTTGTATGTCACCAGTGCCATCTAATTCTGGAGACACAAGGGGGTTAATATAAGAAAAACTGCATATGATATATTAACACTGGTGAAGCGATACTTGCTAGCTGTTGTGAATCTCTTAGGGTCTAGTACTAAAATGGTAATGTACTATAAACTGGAAATGGACCTTATGAAATGTGGCTTTTGTGTAATACACTCCACTGAAACAGCACTCGCAGAAGAAAAAAGGTCTGTATTTATAAATAGATATTCCTATAAATATCTGTGTATATCTATACTTATATAAAATGATATATATATACACTATGCGCGCAGAGTTTCTGAGATTTCTGCTTTGCAATGTGATCCCCCTTATCTGGTTTTTCATGCTGATAAGGCGGTTTTACGCACTTAATTAGGGTTCCTCCCTAAGGTGGTATCGAATCGTAACATTAATCAAGAAATTGTTGTTCCTTCCTTGTGTCCTAATCCTTCTTCAGTGAAGGAACCTTTGCTTCATAATCTAGATTTGGTTTGTGCCTTGAAGTTCTATCTTCAGGCTACTAATTTATAAGTTTAGATTGTGAGGAGGCTGTAGTTTCCCTGCCTGCTCAACTTTCTTCCATTTGCCTAAACACGGTTCTAAAGTCTAAGAAGGAAGACAAGCCTGCTAATACACACAGCGGTATTAGCCCTTCTGAGCCGTCCACTTCTCAGGAATCTGGGTCCCGAGAAATTACTACCCTCTCTATATTAGCCACTTCACATGCAGTTCCTCGTGGCTCAACTAACCCTCCATCTGGAGGAGGCTTTTATCCAGCAGACTTTACCGCGTAGTTACAATCGGCGGTGTCTGTGGCCCTGAGTGACTTACCTCGCTCTAACAAGCACAAAAGAAAGGTTAAAGATAGTTCTCCTGACCTTGAGTCATCTAAATATTTGTCGGATTTGGCTACTATATCCCAGCAATCAGAGGATGAGTAAACCTCTGTAGCTTCAGAGGATGAACTTTCTGAGTTGGAGACTTCAGTTTTTAAACCTCCTTCAGCGGAGGAACTGAGCATCTGCGTTTTTTTATTAAAGGGACAGTCAACAACAGAATTGTTGTTGTTTTAAAAGATAGATATTCCCTTTATTACTCATTACCCAGTTTTGCATAACCAACACTAGTATATTAAATACTTTTTACCTCTGTGATTACCTTGTATCTAAGCGTCTTCTGACAGCCCCCTGATCACATTTTAGCCAATTTGTGCAGTGTTTGCCACAATCCATGGGATCCCCCTCGTCTACTTTAAAAAAAAATGATTCCCGGTTCCTGACTCTCAATTAGATGGATGGCGCTATTTCCACGCTGGCTAAGCATACTACTATCCCTCTGATAGTTCTTCGTTTAGAGAGCCTATGGATAAAAAATGGAAACATTTCTGAGGAAGATGTTGCAACATACGAAGATATTCAGGAGATAATTAAGGCATTCAGAATTTCTAACTCTTTCATCTGTGATGCGAATATGCAGATTATTCGCATAAATGCAAAGGTTGCTGGCTTTGCGGTTCTAGCCCGCCGGGCTCTCTGGTTGAAGTTTTGGGGGTCGATTTATGAAGCAGCAAATGCTGCTTCCGACCCACTCCGCTTCAGTTACACCTGAAGCGGAAGTTAAGAAGCAGCGGTCCTAAGACCGCTGCTCCTTAACTCGTCTGCCACCTCTGAGGTGGCGGACAGCAATTAGCCCGATCGAATACGATTGATTGACACCCCCTGCTAGCGACCGTGAATCTGCAGGGGGCGGTATTGCACCAGCAGTTCACAAGAACTGCTGGTGCAATGATAAATGCCGACAGCATATGCTGTCTGCATTTAACAATGTGCGACAGACATGATTCACTATAGCAGGTTAATGTCTGTCTGCACTATGATAAATTTACCCCTTGTTCTGAGGATATGACTTCTAAATCCAGACTCCTTTCTCTTCCCTTCAAGGGGAAGATTTTATTCGGTTTAGGTCTGGACTCTATTATCTCTACGGTTACCGGAGGAAAAGGTGACTTCCTACCTCAAGATAAGAAGAATAGGCCTAAGGGACGGCAACTGTCTAATTTTCATTCCTTTCTTGCTGTCGCAACGACAGCAGTCCTCTTCCATGTCCGAGCAGCCCAAGAGTACTTGGAAGCCGGCTCACTCCTGGAATAAGTCCAAAAAGACTAAGAAGCCTGCCGAGAACAAATATACATGAAGCGGTGACCCCCGATCTGGAATCGGATCGAGTAGGGGAGCAGACTTTTCAGACGCTTGGTTCCAGGATGTACAGGATCCTTGGGTCCTGGAGATTGTATCTCAAGGATACAGGATAGGATTCAAGCTTTATACGCCCAGGGGCAGATTACTACTCTCCAGTCTTTCGACAAGATCAGAAAAGAGGGCTACCTTAAGTTGTGTAAGGTATCTCTCCTCTCTAGGAGTAATTGTCCCGCTACCTACAGCAGAAAGAGGTTTGGGGTTTTATTCAAACCTTTTCGTGGTTCCAAAGAAGGAGGGAACTTTCCGTCCAATTCTTGACTTAAAGTGCCTAAACAAGTTTCTGAGGGTTCCCTCTTTCAAGATGGAAACAATATGGTCAATCTTGCCTCTGGTTCAGGAAGGACAGTTTATGACCACCATAGACCTGAAGGATGCATACCTTCACGTCCTTATTCACAGGGAACATTTTCAGTTCCTAAAGTTTGCTTTTCTGGATCAGCACTTCCAGTTCATAGCTCTTCTGTTTGGCCTAGCTACTGCCCCAAGGATATTTACAAAGGTTTTGGGGGCTCTTCTAGCCGTTGCCAGAACACAAGGTATTGCAGTAGTGCCTTACCAGGACGATATCTTGGTGCAGGCACCATATTTTCCTCTAGCGGAAGAACATTCCCTTCTAAGTCTTCTTCGATCACATGGTTGGAAGATAAACTTGGAAAAGAGTTTTCTTACTCCAAGTACAAGGGAGAATATTCCTCACAGATCAGAGAGTTGCAAAATAACTTCTGCATCTCTTGCCCTCCAGGCCTCCTTGAGACCCTCAATGGCTCAGTGTATGGAGGTAATCGGACTCATGGTGTCCTGCATGGACATCATTCCTTTTGCCAGATTCCATCTCAGACCCTTACAACTATGCATGCTGAGACAATGGAATGGCAACCATTCAGATCTGTCTCAACAGATTGGGCTGGACAGCCTGTCGAGAGACTCACTCTCCTGGTGGCTCTGTACAGATCATCTGTCCCAAGGCACGTGCTTTTTGAGACCATCCTGGGAGATTGTGACTATGAACCAAACCTTTCCGGCTGGGGAGCTGTTTGGGGTGCCAAGAAGACACAAGGTCTGTGGACTCAGGAGGAGTCCTCCCTTCCAATCAATATTTTGGAACTCCGGGCAATCTTCAATGCTTTGAAAGCTTGGCCTCTTCTGGCCTCTTCCCAATTTATCAGATTCAAATCAGACAATATAACCTCAGTTGCCTATATCAACCATCAAGGGGGAACAAAAAGTTCCTTGGCGATGAGAGAAGTATCTCAGATACTAGAGTAGGCTAAGACTCACAAATGTACGCTGTCAGCGATCCACATTCCGGGTGTAGACAACTGGGAAGCAGACTTTCTCAGCAGGCAATCCTTTCACCCAGGGGAATGGTCTCTTCACCCTGAGGTGTTTACAGAGATATGCAGCGAGTGGGGGATGCTGGAGATAGATCTCATGGCATCCTGCCTCAATACCATGGAGGTTCAGTCTCATATATCTTTTCCCTCTATTACCGCTTCTCCCTTGTGTGGTGGCTCGCATCAAGCAGGAGCGAGCATCTGTGATTCTGATTGCTCCATCGTGGCCGCAAAGGATGTGGTTTGCGGATCTGGTGGGGATGTCCTCATCTCCTCAGTGGAGGTTACCTTGTCACAGAGATCTGCTCATCTATTCATCAAAATCTAGATTCTCTAAAGCTGACTGCGTGGAGATTAAACGCTTAGTCTTAGCTAAAACAGGGTTCTCTGAGATTGTTATCGACACTCTGATGCAAGCTCGTAAGCCAGTTACTCTTCGTATCTACCATAAAGTGTGGAGGACTTACTTGTACTGGTGTGAGGAGTGTGGCTTTTCCTGGCATAAGGTTAAAGGGACATAAAACAAGTTGGGATAGAGACAAAATATAATAATTTGTACTTTAATTACTTTTCCTGCAAATTTATACTGAAGTGCCTCGTCATTAACACTTTCTTTTAAGTGTTTGAATTGTACAGCTCAAACTCAGCCCCACACATTTCCTTTTATGGCTGCATATATATCCACCATTAATATGGTAGAATGCAAGACTTTAACATTATCTACTGGAGCATGCCTAGAAGCAAATAAGCTGCTGTGAACTCAGTTAAAATACAATGCCTGCGTTTCTGATGTTAAAAACTGATTGGTCTACTCCAGAAAGCACAGCTATGTAAGTCATTTTGCTTATTTTTTAAAATTATTTTAACATACTTGCCAGCAATTTGAAAAAAAATTTTTTATGCAAACTATTTTTACTTAATTTGCCATTTTAGAATATGCACAGATCTCAACACTTTAAGGTTGCCAGAATTTTAGCTTTCCTCGATGGACTGGAAAAGGGCCTATCTGCTAGTTTCCTGAAGGGACAGATATCGTCCCTGTCGGTGTTACTGCACAAAAGATTAGCTGAGCTTCCCGATGTGCAGTCCTTTGTTAAGACTATGACTAGGATCAGACCTGTGTTTAGATCTGGGGCTCCACCTTGGAGCCTCAATCTTGTTCTTAGTGTTTTGCAGCAGGCTCCGTTTGAGCCTATGCATACTGTTGACATTAAATTGTTATCTTGGAAGGTTCTTTTTTTTGTTGGCTATTGCCTCTGCACGCAGAGTTTCTGAGATTTCTGCTTTACAATGTGATCCCCCTTATCTGTTTTTTCATACTGATAAGGCATTTTACGTACTAAACTAGGGTTCCTCCCTAAGGTGGTATTGATTTGTAACATTAATCATGAAATTGTTGTTCCTAATCCTTCTTCAGCGAAGGAATGTTTGCTTCATAATCTAGATGTGGTTCGTGCCTTGAAGTTTTATCTTCAGGCTACTAAGGAATTCAGACAATCTTCCTATTTGTTTGTCATCTATACAGGGAAGCGTTCTATCTTTCTCGTTGAGGAGTGTCATCCATTTAGCTTATGAGATAGCGGGACGACAGCCTCATGAGATGCTCATTCAACTAGAGCAGTGGTTTCTTCTTGGGCTTTTAAGAACAAAGCCTCAATAGATCAGATTTATAAGGCTACCTGGTCCCCCTTATACACTTTTTCTAAATTTTACAAGCCGCTTTCGGGAGAAAAGTTTTGGAGGCTGTGGTGCCCTCAGAATAGGGTCCGCATCTTTTTTCTGTTCCCTCCCGTTATTCCTTTAGTGTCCTCTGGAACTTGGGTATAGTTTTCCCAAAAGTAAGGAATGAAGCCATGGACTCTCCCTATCTTAGGAAGGAAAACATAATTTATGCTTACCAGATAAATTCCTTTCCTTCCCGATAGGGAGAGGCAATGGCCCCGCCCGTTTTTTCTTGTCTAAGGGTGGCCCCCTATTTATCTTATATAATTTCTTCTGGCACCATTTATACCCTGATATTTCTCCTACTTTTCCTTGTTCCCTCGGCAGAATGACTGGGGTAATGAGGAAGTGGGAGGGATATTTAAGCCTTTGGCTGGAGTGTCTTTGCCTCCTCCTGGTGGCCAGGTGTTGTATTTCCCAACAGTAAGGAATGAATCCATGGACTCTCCCTATCCAGAAGGAAAGGAATTTATCTGGTAAGCATAAATTATGTTTTTTCCGGAAATGTGTTTCCTAATGAAGTTGTGGACTCTCCCTGCCTTATGGAAGGAAAACATAATTTATGCTTACCAGAAAAATTCCTTTCCTTCCTGGCAGGGAGAGTCCACGACCCGCCCGTAATTTTTTTTATTTTTTAAGAGTGGCTCACTTTTTATATTATTTCTTCTGGCACCTTTTATACCCTGATGTTTCTCTTACTTTTCCATGTACCCTCGGCAGAATGAGTGGGGTAATGAGGAAGTGGGAGGGATATTTAAGCCTTTGGGGTGTCTTTGCCTCCTTCTGGTGGCCAGGTGTTGTATTTCCCAACAGCAAGGAATGAATCCATAGACTCTCCCTATTTGGAAGGAAAGGACTACCCCTATATCCAATATTAATATTATTATATGCTTAGCTATTTAGACTACCATTAGCTGAACAATCCTCTTGTCCTACTATTGCTAATACACCCATTAAATTCCCAGGAGGACAAAACTCTTTTCTCCTTCTGTATTAGTATTTCAATTTCTTAGGTCTTGTTGTGATGTATTTATCTTACCCATGAATTGTATTGAAGAGTATGGCTCTGCTTTATAAATATAAGATGATGATGATGACGATAATAATAATAATACATTGTTAAAGTACTGTTTTTTTTTCAATTCTGCATAAACCACAATAACTGTTATAAAAAGCTGGCATGGCATTGGTACTTTCCTAGAACAACTGAAACCTCAGGCAAGCTGGTTGTTTGCATGCCATGTCTTGCCAGCTTAGGAGTTTGAGAGCAGAATCATACTTATAGAGCGCTTCATCTAGAAATGTACACCACACAGCAGAGTGTGTTGAATTTTTAGCAAACTTATTGTATCTACTATGTCAACTACATCGCTTTAGGCAGAGTAAGCATATTTTGATATTGCAGCTAAAAATACAATAAAATTGTATCACTAACAAGTGCATAATAAAAAAGACAAAGCAATAACACTTACTTTTCTCCAACATAGGTGTGTCCGGTCCACGGCGTCATCCTTACTTGTGGGATATTCTCTTCCCCAACAGGAAATGGCAAAGAGCCCAGCAAAGCTGGTCACATGATCCCTCCTAGGCTCCGCCTTCCCCAGTCATTCTCTTTGCCGTTGCACAGGCAACATCTCCACGGAGATGGCTCAGAGTTTTTTGGTGTTTAAATGTAGTTTTTATTCTTCAATCAAGAGTTTGTTATTTTAAAATAGTGCTGGTATGTACTATTTACTCTGAAACAGAAAAGAGATGAAGATTTCTGTTTGTAAGAGGAAAATGATTTTAGCAACCGTTACTAAAATCGATGGCTGTTTCCACACAGGACTGTTGAGAGGAATTAACTTCAGTTGGGGGAAACAGTGAGCAGACTTTGGCTGCTTGAGGTATGACACATTTCTAACAAGACTTGGTAATGCTGGAAGCTGTCATTTTCCCTATGGGATCCGGTAAGCCATTTTCTTAATTTTCAATATAAGAATAAAAGGGCTTCACAAGGGCTTTAAAGACTGGTAGACATTTTTCTGGGCCAAAACGATTACTATATAAGGCACTGTATTGGACACCTTTTTCACTGGGGGCCTTTTCTAGTCATAGGCAGAGCCTCATTTTCGCGCCACTAATGTGTGTTCAGTTTAAAATTTAAAGAGACAGTAATGGATAATTCTATTAAAAACATTTTAGCCAAAATGCCCACTTATCAGCGAAAGCGCGACTGCTCTGTTTTAGATACTGAAGAGCATGAGGACGCTGATGATAATGGTTCTGACATGCCCTTACACCAGTCTGAAGGGGCTAAGGAGGTTTTGTCTGAGGGAGAAATTTCAGATTCAGGAAAAATTTCTCAACAAGCTGAACCTGACGTTATTACATTTAAATTTAAATTGGAACATCTCCGCGCTCTGCTTAAGGAGGTGTTATCTACTCTGGATGATTGTGACAATTTGGTCATTCCAGAGAAATTATGTAAGATGGACAGGTTCCTAGAGGTCCCGGTGCCCCCCGAAGCTTTTCCTATACCCAAGCGGGTGGCGGACATTGTAAATAAAGAATGGGAAAGGCCCGGCATACCTTTTGTCCCTCCCCCTATATTTAAGAAATGATTTCCTATGGTCGACCCCAGGAAGGACTTATGGCAGACAGTCCCCAAGGTCGAGGGGGCGGTTTCTACTCTAAACAAACGCACCACTATCCCTATAGAAGATAGTTGTGCTTTTAAAGATCCTATGGATAAAAAATTAGAGGGTTTGCTTAAAAAGATGTTTGTTCAGCAAGGTTACCTTCTACAGCCAATTTCATGCATTGTTCCTGTCACTACAGCAGCGTGTTTCTGGTTCGAGGAACTAGAAAAGTCGCTCAATCAAGCATCCTCTTATGAGGAGGTTATGGACAGAGTTCAAGCACTTAAGTTGGCTAACTCTTTTACCTTAGACGCCACTTTGCAATTAGCTAGATTAGCGGCGAAAAATTCAGGTTTTGCTATTGTGGCGCGCAGAGCGCTTTGGCTGAAGTCTTGGTCAGCGGATGTGTCCTCCAAGAACAGATTGCTTAACATCCCTTTCAAGGGGAAAACGCTGTTTGGCCCTGACTTGAAAGAGATTATTTCAGACATCACTGGGGGAAAGGGCCACGCCCTTCCTCAGGATAGGTCTTTTAAGGCTAAAAATAAAACAAATTTTCGTCCCTTTCGCAGAAACGGACCAGCCTCAAATTCTACATCCTCTAAGCAAGAGGGTAATTCTTCTCAAACCAAGCCAGCCTGGAGACCGATGCAAGGCTGGAACAAAGGTAAGCAGGCCAAGAAGCCCGCTACCGCTACCAAGACAGCATGAGATGCTGGCCCCCGATCCGGGACCGGATCTGGTGGGGGGCAGACTCTCTCTCTTCGCTCAGGCTTGGGCAAGAGATGTTCAGGATCCTTGGGCGCTAGAAATAGTTTCTCAAGGTTATCTCCTGGAATTCAAGGAACTACCCCCAAGGGGAAGGTTCCACAGGTCTCAATTGTCTTCAGACCAAATAAAAAGACAGGCATTCTTACATTGTGTAGAAGACCTGTTAAAAATGGGAGTGATTCATCCTGTTCCATTAGGAGAACAAGGGATGGGGTTTTACTCCAATCTGTTCATAGTTCCCAAAAAAGAGGGAACATTCAGGCCAATTTTGGATCTCAAGATCCTAAACAAATTTCTCAAGGTCCCATCGTTCAAGATGGAAACCATTCGGACAATTCTTCCTACCATCCAGGAAGGTCAATTCATGACCACGGTGGATTTAAAGGATGCGTATCTACATATTCCTATCCACAAGGAACATCATCGGTTCCTAAGATTCGCCTTTCTGGACAAGCATTACCAGTTTGTGGCACTTCCATTCGGACTAGCCACTGCTCCAAGAATTTTCACAAAGGTACTAGGGTCCCTTCTAGCGGGGCTAAGGCCAAGGGGCATTGCAGTAGTACCCTACTTGGACGACATACTGATTCAAGCGTCGTCTCTACCTCAAGCAAAGGCTCATACGGACATTGTCCTAGCCTTTCTCAGATCTCACGGGTGGAAAGTGAACGTAGAAAAAAGTTCTCTATTCCCGTCAACAAGAGTTCCCTTCTTGGGAACAATAATAGACTCCTTAGAAATGAAGATTTTTATGACAGAAGCCAGAAAATCAAAACTTCTAAGCTCTTGTCAAGTACTTCATTCTGTTCTTCTTCCTTCCATAGCGCAGTGCATGGAAGTAATAGGTTTGATGGTTGCGGCAATGGACATAGTTCCTTTTGCGCAAATTCATCTAAGACCATTACAACTGTGCATGCTCAGACAGTGGAATGGGGATTATACAGATTTGTCCCCGACGATCCAAGTAGATCAGAGGACCAGAGATTCACTCCGTTGGTGGCTGACCCTGGACAACCTGTCCCAAGGGATGAGCTTCAGAAGACCAGAGTGGGTCATTGTAACGACCGACGCCAGCCTGGTGGGCTGGGGCGCGGTCTGGAAACACCTGAAAGCTCAGGGTCTATGGTCTCGGGAAGAATCTCTTCTCCCGATAAACATTCTGGAACTGAGAGCGATATTCAATGCTCTCAAGGCTTGGCCTCAACTAGCAAAGGCCAAATTCATAAGGTTTCAATCAGACAACATGACGACTGTTGCATATATCAACCATCAGGGGGGAACAAGGAGTTCCCTGGCGATGGAAGAAGTGACCAAAGTAATTCAATGGGCGGAGCTTCACTCCTGCCACTTGTCTGCAATCCACATCCCAGGAGTGGAAAATTGGGAAGCGGATTTTCTGAGTCGTCAGACATTTCATCCGGGGGAGTGGGAACTCCATCCGGAGATCTTTGCCCAAATAACTCAATTATGGGGCTTTCCAGACATGGATCTGATGGCGTCTCGTCAGAACTTCAAGGTTCCTTGCTACGGGTCCAGATCCAGGGATCCCAAGGCGACTCTAGTAGATGCACTAGTAGCGCCCTGGACCTTCAACCTAGCTTATGTGTTCCCACCGTTTCCTCTCATTCCCAGGCTGGTAGCCAGGATCAATCAGGAGAGGGCTTCGGTGATCTTGGTATGCAGACCTGGTGAATATGTCACCGGCTCCACCATGGAAGCTACCGTTGAGACGGGACCTTCTTGTTCAAGGTCCGTTCGAACATCCGAATCTGGCATCACTCCAACTGACTGCTTGGAGATTGAACGCTTGATTTTATCAAATCTTGGGTTCTCAGATTCTGTCATTGATACTCTTATTCAGGCTAGAAAGCCTGTAACTAGAAAAATTTACCATAAAGTATGGAAAAAATATATCTGTTGGTGCGAATCAAAAGGATTCCCATGGAACAGGGAAAAAATTCCTAAGATTCTATCCTTTCTACAAGAGGGTTTGGAGAAAGGATTATCTGCAAGTTCTTTGAAGGGACAGATTTCTGCTTTATCTGTTTTACTTCACAAGAAGCTGGCGGCTGTGCCAGATGTTCAGGCTTTTGTTCAGGCTCTGGTTAGAATCAAGCCTGTCTACAAACCTTTGACTCCTCCTTGGAATCTCAATTTAGTTCTTTCAGTTCTTCAAGGGGTTCCGTTTGAACCCTTACATTCCGTAGATATTAAGTTATTATCTTGGAAAGTTTTGTTTTTGGTTGCAATTTCTTCTGCTAGAAGAGTTTCAGAGTTATCTGCTCTGCAGTGTTCTCCTCCTTATCTGGTGTTCCATGCAAATAAGGTGGTTTTGCGTACTAAACCTGGTTTTCTTCCGAAAGTTGTTTCTAACAAAAATATTAACCAGGAGATAGTTGTGCCTTCTTTGTGTCCGAATCCAGTTTCAAAGAAGGAACGTTTGTTGCACAATTTGGATGTAGTTCGTGCTCTAAAGTTCTATTTAGAGGCTACAAAGGATTTCAGACAAACATCTTCCTTGTTTGTTGTTTATTCTGGTAAAAGGAGAGGTCAAAAAGCAACTTCTACCTCTCTCTCTCTCTTTTTGGCTTAAAAGCATCATCAGATTGGCTTATGAGACTGCCGGACGGCAGCCTCCTGAAAGAATCACAGCTCATTCCACTAGGGCTGTGGCTTCCACATGGGCCTTCAAGAACGAGGCTTCTGTTGATCAGATATGTAAGGCAGCGACTTGGTCTTCACTGCACACTTTTACCAAATTTTACAAATTTGATACTTTTGCTTCTTCTGAGGCTATTTTTGGGAGAAAGGTTTTGCAAGCCGTGGTGCCTTCCATCTAGGTGACCTGATTTGCTCCCTCCCATCATCCGTGTCCTAAAGCTTTGGTATTGGTTCCCACAAGTAAGGATGACGCCGTGGACCGGACACACCTATGTTGGAGAAAACAGAATTTATGTTTACCTGATAAATTACTTTCTCCAACGGTGTGTCCGGTCCACGGCCCGCCCTGGTTTTTTAATCAGGTCTGATGATTTATTTTCTCTAACTACAGTCACCACGGTATCATATGATTTCTCCTATGCAAATATTCCTCCTTTACGTTGGTCGAATGACTGGGGAAGGCGGAGCCTAGGAGGGATCATGTGACCAGCTTTGCTGGGCTCTTTGCCATTTCCTGTTGGGGAAGAGAATATCCCACAAGTAAGGATGACGCCGTGGACCGGACACACCGTTGGAGAAAGTAATTTATCAGGTAAACATAAATTCTGTTTTTCTGACATATTTTATTTTTACCCTATTTACCAGCCCCTGAATCATGTGACAGACATTAGCCAATCAAAGACTCATATACATATACAACATGAGAATGGTTCTTCATAAAATATAAAACAATTGTTCAAAATTGTACAATTGAAGTAAATTGGAAGGTCTCTTAAAACTGAATGCTCTATCTGAGTAATGAAAAAAATATATTGACTTTAGTGTCCCTTTAAAAACAGTTGTGCAGCCTACATCTTAAAACATCAATCTCATTAAACACAATTTGTTAAGTGTTTATTTTTTGACAACAGCCTTTAATCCCATTACGTCTGAAACTGTAGTTAGCACCTAATTTACAATTCAGCATCCAATGCACCCAAAGCATTCCCAATGATACATACACAAATAAAAGGAAATAAAGACAAGGGTGTTTTACTCAGCAAACCTCTTATAACTCTCGGCCAGATTACAAGTTTTGCTTTATGGCTGGCTCTGTAATAAATTATTTCCACTGCTCAGCTTTAATAGCGCTGCTATTACAGGTTTTCCAAAAACCTGCGTTAGCGGGCAATATGGCTGCCTTGAGCTCCATACCGCACACAAATAACAGCGCTGCTTTGAGCTGGTTTTACGTGCTCGTGCACGATTTCCACATAGACATCAATGGGGAGAGCCGACAAAAAAAAAGCCTAACACCTGCAATAAAGGAGCGTAAAGCTCTGTAATGCAGCCCCATTGATTCCTATGGGGAAAGAAAAGTTATGTTTACACCTAACACCCTAACATAAACCCTGAGTCTAAACACCCCTAATCTGCTGCCCCCGACATCGCCGTCACCTACATTATATTTATTAACCCCTAATCTGCCGCCCCCGACATCGCCGACACCTACATTACACTTATTAACCCCTAATCTGCCGCCCCCGACATCGCCACCACCTACCTACACTTATTAACCCCTAATCTGCTGCCCCAATGTCGTCGCTACCTACATTACACTTATTAACCCCTAATCTGCTGCCCCCAATGTCGTTGCTACCTACATTACACTTATTAACCCCTAATCTGCCGCCCCCAATGTCGCCGCAAACGTCATAAATGTATTAACCCCTAATCTGCCGCCCCCAACATCGCCGCCACCACTATACTAAAGTTATTAACCCCTAAACCTCTGGCCTCCCACATCACTAACACTAAATAAATATATTAACCCCTAAATCTAACCCTAAGTCTAACCCTAACTTTAATATAATTAAAATAAATCTAAATAAAACTTACTATCATTACCTACCTAATTCCTATTTTAAACTAAATACTTACCTATAAAATAAACCCTAAGCTAGCTACAATATAACTAATAGTTACATTGTAGCTATCTTAAGTTTTATTGTTATTTCACAGCTAAGTTTGTATTTGGTTTAACTAGGTAGACTAGTTAGTAAATAGTTATTAACTATTTACTAGCTACCTAGTTAAAATAAATACAAATTTACCTGTAAAATAAAACCTAGAATGTCTTACACTAACACCTAATATTACACTACAATTAAATAAATTACATTAATTAAATACAATTAACTAAATTACAAAAAAAAAATAAACACTAAATTACACAAAGAGAAAAGAAATTATCAAATATTTAAACTAATTACACCTAATCTAATAGCCCTATCAAAATAAAAAAGCCCCCCCAAAATAAAAAAAAAAGCCCTAGCCTAAACTAAACTGCCAATAACCCT
Source organism: Bombina bombina (assembly GCF_027579735.1). Lineage (NCBI taxonomy): Eukaryota > Metazoa > Chordata > Amphibia > Anura > Bombinatoridae > Bombina > Bombina bombina. Next base: position 190,199,825 of record NC_069499.1, read on the forward strand.
TAAAAGGGCCTTTTGCGGGGCATTTCCCCAAAGAAATCCTTTTACCTGTAAAAAAAAATACAAATACAAACAACCCCCCCAACAGTAAAACCCACCACCCACACAACCAAACCCCCCAAATAAAATCCTATCTATAAAACCTAAGCTCCCCATTGCCCTGAAAAGGGCATTTGGATGGGCATTGCCCTTAAAAGGGCATTTAGCTCTTTTTCTTTGCCCAAACCCCTAATCTAAAAATAAAACCCACCCAATAAACACTTAAAAAAAACCTAACACTAACGCCCGAAGATCCACTTATAGTTTTTGAAGACCGGACATCCATCCTCATCAAGCTGGGAGAAGTCTTCATCCAAGCGGGCAGAAGTCCTCAACGAAGCCGGGAGAAGTCTTCATCCAAGCGGCAAGAAGTTGTCCTCCATGCGGGCAGAAGTCTTCATCCAGACGGCATCTTCTATCTTCATCCTTCCGATGCGGAGCAGCTCCATCTTCAAGAAATCCGGCGCGGAGCATCCTCTTCATACGATCCCAGTCGTACACTGAAGGTTCCTTTAAATGACGTCATCCAAGATGGCGTCCCTTGAATTCCGAAAGGCTGATAGAACTCTATCAGCCAATCGGAATTAAATGTGAAAGTTTAGGCTAGAGTTTTTTTTATTTTATTTATTTTATTTTATTTATTTTATTTTTTTTCGGGGGGGGGGGGGGCTTTTTTATTTTGATAGGGCTATTAGATTAGGTGTAATTAGTTTAAATATTTGATAATTTCTTTTTTATTTTGTGTAATTTAGTTAATTTTATTTAATTAATGAAATGTATTTAATTGTAGTGTAATGTTAGGTGTTAGTGTAAGACAGGTTAGGTTTCATTTTACAGGTACATTGTATTTATTTTAACTAGATAGTTTAATAAATAGTTAATAACTATTTACTACCTAATCTACCTAGTTAAAATAAATACAAACTTAGCTGTGAAATAAAAATAAAACCTAAGATAGCTACAATGTAACTATTCGTTCGATTGTAGCTAGCTTAGGGTTTATTTTACAGGTAAGTATTTAGTTTTATATAGGAATTATTTAGTTAATGATAGTAATTTTTATTTAAATTTATTTTAATTATATTAAAGTTAGGGGGTTAGGGTTAGACTTAGGGTTAGGGGTTAATAACTTTAGTATAGTGGCGGTGGTGACGTTGGGGTTGGCAGATTAGGGGTTAATAATATTTAACTAGTGTTTGTGATACGGGAGTGCGGCGGTTTAGGGGTTAATATGTTTATTATAGTGGCGCTGATGTCCGGAGTGGCAGATTAGGGGTTAATCATTTTATTATAGTGTTTACGATGCCGGAGGGCCTCAGTTTAGGGGTTAATAGGAAGTTTATGGGTGTACTTTGTAACACTTTAGTTATGAGTTTTATGCTACAGCTTTGTAGCGCAAAACCCATAACTACTGACTTTAGATGGCGGTACGAATCTTGTCGGTATAGGCTGTACCACTCACTTTTTGGCCTCCCAGGCAAAACTCGTAATACTGGCGCTATGGAAGTCCCATTGAAAAAGGACTTTTTTAAAGGTGCGGTAGTTACGTAGCGTTACGGCCAAAAAAGTATGCGGTACAGCTATACCTACAAGACTCGTAATAGCAGCGGTAGTAAAAAAGCAGCGTTATGAGCTATAACGCAAAACTCGTAATCTAGCCGTCTGTAAATTAGAACACACACACTAGCAATAAGCCAATATGTTTAGCATATAACACTATATAAGGTTCCCATCATAAATTTATACAGATTGTGGACAATGCAAAGACACTGAGAAGCTATAAATATTATTAATTACTCAAACTACTTCCTCAACTAGTAAATTAATTTGCCTAAAAAAAACTGTAAATAGGTGTGGCATGTAAATATTCCATGTCTGGGACAGTGTAAATAACTGCCCACTGTTTGTAGTACCACCCTATAGTCTCTCAAGGATGGTTTGCTGTCTTATATAAATATATATAACTTTATGTATATATTACTTGTCTATATCTATTTTCAGGGGCAGTAATTGTTTTAGGGAAGACCCATCGATTTAGATTTAATCATCCTGCTGAAGCTGCTATACTCAGGCAAAAGAGATCAGTAAGTTAAACTTCTTCATTCCCGTGTTATGGTTTAACAGGATATTGCATTGTAGATAGATTTTATGAAAATGCTCTTTTCTTTCCTAAGATATGGTGAGTCCACGACGTCATGAATTACTAGTGGGAATATCTCTCCTGGCCAGCAGGAGGCGGCAAAGAGCACCACAGCAAAGCTGTTAAGTATCACTCCCCTACCCATAATCCCCAGTCATTCTCTTTGCCTCTGTCAATGGATGAGGTGACGTTTGGTGTGTGAAGAAATGTAATCCTTTTTTGGGATAGTTTGCCCTGCAAGCAAGGATTTGGGTATAGCTGTAGTCCATGTCAATCTCTGCTGCAGAGTAGTGGTGGCTTTTAAGCAGTTAGGAAGTGGTGCTTATTTTGTTTCTTAATATATTGCTGCCCTAAGTATAGAAAGCCGGAGTTGGTTACTCTGTTCTTTCTTTTTTACACAGGTGTCTGTAAGGAGTTTGTGTCCTTTTACGCCTTGTGAGCTGTCTTCCTGCCGGACAGGTAGACTGCAGGTAAGTGCTTTTTTGTCTTCTAGGTATAGGAGACTTTGCACTTTAAAGGATTCATTATTTATATTCTGCAGTTTTCTTTATGTGATTTAGTAATCCTTTAAATAGGATTTGATAGGCAGTATGCAGGCACTGTGTAATTTGGGGATTGCACTGTGATTATCAGCAAATATTTTGTTTTGTTTATGTTAGTAACCGTGTTTTCGTTATACGGAATGGATTGGCATCTCTGTGTTGTTTCTGCAGTCTGTCTCAGTGTATGTGCAGTTGCGTGTTGATCTCTGTATCCTCTTCAAGTCTCCAGGAATTGCGGTAGGCACCTCAGCGCTGCTGAGGTGTAGAGGTTCTCAAGTTTTAGTCTTTATGTCCGTTTGGCCTTGCTACAGCTCCCAGAATTTTTTCAAAAGTGATCAGTGATCAGGTCCCGGGGAATTGCAGTGGCGCCTTACTTAGACAACATTTTGCATCAGGCGTCATCTTTTCAACAAGCAAGCTCTCATACAGAGATCTTGTTGTCTTTTCTACGTTCCCACGGATGGAAAGTGAATCTGGGAAAGAGTTCCCTTGTTCCAGCTACAAGGGTGGTGTTCTTAGGGACTATAATAGATTTCCTATCAATGAAGATTTTTCTGATTGATGTCAGGAAATCTAAAATTCTCTCTGCTTGCCACTCTCTTCAGTTTACTTTTCAGCCATCAGTAGCCCATTGTATGGAGGTGATTGGTTTGATGGTCGCTTCCATGGACATTCACTTTGCTCGATTCCATTTGAGAGCTCTGCAATTATGCATGCTCAAGCAATGGAAAGGAAACCATTTGGATCTGATAGATCTAGACGTGTCAACAAAAGACTCTCTTCCGTGGTGGTTTTCTCAGGAACATCTGTCTCAGGGCACATGCTTCCGGAGAACTTCTTGGGTGATTGTGACCACGGATGCTAGGCTGGGGAGCAGTCTGGGACTTGTTAAGGGCGCAGGGATTATGGACTCCGAAGAAGTCTGTTTTCCCCATAAACATCTTAGAGTTGAGAGCAATTTACAATTCTCTGATAACTTGGCCTCAGTTGGCTTTAGCATGCTTTATCAGATTTCAGTCGGACAATATCACCTCAGTGGCTTACATCAACCACCAGGGAGGAACTTGGAGTTCCTTAGCTATGAGGCAGGTGGCTTGGATTATTCAGTGGGCGGAAGTTCACGATTGTTGTCTATTTGCAATCCACATTTCAGGAGTGGACAATTGGGAAGCGGATTTTATGAGCAGACAGACATTTCATTCCGGGGAGTGGGCTCTCCATCCGGAAGTGTTCTCCAGGTTAACCCTCAAATGGGGGGTGCTGGAGTTGGATCTGATGGCGTCTCGGCAGAACGCCAAGCTTCCAAGGTATGGTTCAAGGTCAAGAGATCCGCAGGCAGCTCTGATAGATGCTCTGGCAGTGCCTTGGGGGTTTGGTCTAGTTTATCTGTTTCCACCGTTTGCTCTCCTTCCACGAGTCATTGCTCGTATCAAACAAGAGAAAGTGTCAGTAATTCTAAAAGCTCCTGCATGGCTGCGCAGGATCTGGTATGCAGACCTAGTGAACATGTCAACTCTGCCTCCTTGGAGGCTGCCTCTGAGGAAGGATCTTCTAATTCAGGGTCCTTTCTTCCATCCAAATCTCGTTTCCTTGAAACTGACTGCTTGGAAATTGAACTCTTAATTTTGTCTAAGTGTGGTTTGTCTAAGCGTGGAGTCGGTCATTGAGACCATGATCCAGACTCGCAAACCTGTTACTCGGAAAATGTATCATAGTTATGGCGTAAATACCTTTATTAGTGGGAATTTAAGGGCTACTCTTGGAGTAGGGTTAGGATTCCTAGAATTTTTTCTTTTCTCCAGGAAGGTCTGGAGAAAGGGTTGTCAGTCAGTTCTCTTAAAGGTCAGATTTCTGCTTTATCTATTCTGTTGCATAAGCGGTTGGCGGTTGTGCCAGATGTTTAATCTTTTTGTCAGGCCTTGGTCAGAATCAGGCCTGTGTTTAGGTTGGTTACTCCTCCTTGGAGTCTTAACCTTGTTCTTAAGGTTTTGCAGCAGCCTCCGTTTGAGCCAATGCATTCCATAGATATTAAACTGTTATCTTGGAAGGTTTTGTTTCTTGTTGCTATTTCTTCTGCGAGGAGAGTTTCGTAACTCTTGGCTTTGCAGTATGATTCTCCTTACCTTATCTTTCATGCGGATAATGTGATCCTACGTACTAGGTTGGGTTTTCTTGCTAAAGTGGTTTCGGTTAGGAATATTAATCAGGAAATTGTTTTTCCTTCTCTCTGTCCCAATCCTTCTTCTCATAATGAGCGTCTGTTGCACAACTTGGATGTAGTGTGTGCTTTAAAATTCTATTTCCAGATGACTAAGGATTTTCGCCAGTCTTCTGCCCTTTTTGTTTGTTTCTGGGGAAAGCGTAAGGGTCAGAAGGCTACTGCTACTTCTCTTTCCTTTTGGTTGAGAAGTATTATTTGTTTTGCTTATGAGACTGCTGGACAGCAGCCTCGTGAGAGAGTTACAGCTCATTCTACAAGGGCTGTCTCGTCTTCTTGGGCTTTCAAAAATGAAGCTTCTGTGGAACAGATTTGCAAGGCTGCAACTTGGTTCTCTCTGCACACTTTTTCAAAGTTTTATAAATTTGATACTTTTGCCTCGGCTGAGGCCTTTTTTGGGAGGAAGGTTCTGCAAGCGGTGGTGCCTTCTGTTTAGGTCTGCCGGTCTTGTTCCCCCCCTAGTCATCTGTGTCCTTTGGTTCCCACTAGTAATTGATGATGTTGTGGACTCACCATATCTTAGGAAAGAAAAGAAAATGTATGCTTACCTGATAAATTTCTTTCTTTCTGGATATGGTGAGTCCACGACCCCACCCTTATATTTAAGACAGTTATTTTTTACTAAGCCTCAGGCACCTCTACACCTTTGTGTTATTCCTTTTACTATTTCCCTTCGGTCGAATGACTGGGGATTATGGGTAGGGGAGGGATACTTAACAGCTTTGCTGTGGTGCTCTTTGCCGCCTCCTGCTGGCCAGGAGAGATTTTCCCACTAGTAATTGATGACCATATTCAGAAAGAAAGAAATGTATCAGGTAAGCATAAATATTGTTTCTCTTTTAAGGTGTATCCAGTCCACGGGTTCATCCTTTATTTGTGGGATATTCTCCTTCCTAACAGGAAGTGGCAAAGAGAGCACACAGCAGAGCTGTCCATATAGCTCCCCCTCTAGCTCCACCCCCCAGTCATTCTCTTTGCCGGCTCTAAGCAATAGGGTCCCTCTCGGAAGGGTAAAGTGAATGTGGTGTTAGATTTGTAGTTTTTTGTTCTACAAGCAAAAGCTTGTTATTTTAAATGGTACCGGTTTGTACTATTTACTCTCCTGCAGAAAAGAGATGAAGATTTCTGCAGGGAGGAAAATGATTTTAGCATGTTGTAACTAAAATCCACTGCTGTTCCCACAAAGGACTGAGGAGTACCAGAAATCTTCAGTTGGGGGGAACGGTTTGCAGGTTAGGCTGCAATAAGGTATGTTCAGTCATTTATTTCTAGATAAGACTGTGATAATGCTAGAAAAGGACTAATGAGATCCCCATGAGGGAAGGGTAAGCTTTATTCAGAGACTAAGTATGGAATTGCTAGCTTACATAACAGGGCTAATTTTGCTGGTTTACACTACTTAATGGCAAACGGTTTTTATTGAAAAATATCATTTTTTGAGGCACTTTGAAGGTCCCTTTGGGTTTCTTTCAGGGGTTGTTACCCACATGGCTATTATTAAAACACTTAGGAGTGTTTCTTTAGGCCTCACTGCACCGGAGTAAGGTGGGAGGGGCCTAATTTTGCGCCTCAGATGCGCAGTTATATCTGACTAGATCTTCAGGCTGTTTCACATGGAGGGTCCTGCTGCAGTTTGAGGGCCTATAAGAAGCTTTTTCCCCACAAATCTGGTTCCTAAGGGCAGGTAGGGCCACAGCAGAGCTGTGGCAGGGTGCTGAAGTTGTTTTAATCGGTTGTTAGCTTGCTATTGATCCGGTTTGGGCTGACTGCGACCCTTTGGTGGTTCCAGAGAAATTGTGTAAAATGGACAAGTACCTAGAAGTGCCTGTTTACACTGATGTGTTCCCGGTCCCTAAGAGGATTGCGGATATAGTAACTAGGGAGTGGGATAGACCAGGTATTCCGTTTGTTCCCCCTCCTGTTTTTAAGAAAATGTTCCCCATATCTGACACCACACGGGACTTGTGGCAGACGGTCCCTAAGGTGGAGGGGGCTGTTTCATCACTTGCTAAACGCACAACCATACCAATTGAGGACAGTTGTGCTTTTAAAGACCCAATGGATAAAAAATTAGAGGGTTTACTTAAGATAATTTTTGTTCAACAAGGTTTTCTTCTCCAACCTATAGCGTGCATTGTTCCTGTAACTACTGCAGCTGCTTTGTGGTTCGAGGAGCTGGAAGATGCGCTCCAGACGGAGACCTCATATGAGGACATTATGGACAGAATTAAGGCTCCTAAGCTGGCAAATTCTTTTATCACAGATGCCGCTTTCCAACTAGCTAAGTTAGCGGCAAAGAATTCAGGTTTCACCATTCTGGCGCGCAGGGCGCTATGGCTGAAGTCCTGGTCGGCCGATGTGTCGTCAAAATCCAAACTACTGAACATCCCTTTCAAAGGAAAGACCATTTTCGGGCCTGAATTGAAAGAGATTATCTCAGAAATCACTGGGGGAAAAGGCCATGCTCTCCCTCAGGACAAGTCCTTTAAGACAAAGAACAAACAAAATAATTTTCGTTCCTTTCGAAATTTCAGGAGCGGTCTCGCTTCATCCTCCCCTGCTGCAAAGCAAGAGGGTAACACTTCACAACCCAGGGCAGCCTGGAAACCTTACCAGGGCTGGAACAAGGGTAAACAGGCCAAGAAGCCTGCAGCTGCCTCCAAGACAGCATGAAGGGGTAGCCCCCGATCCGGGACCGGATCTAGTGGGGGGCAGACTCTCTCTCTTCGCTCAGGCCTGGGCAAGAGACGTACACGATCCCTGGGCCTTAGAGATTGTATCCCAGGGATATCTTCTAGAATTCAAGGACTCCCCTCCAAGGGGAAGGTTCCACATTTCTCGTTTGTCTACAGACCAGACAAAGAAAGAGGCGTTCTTACACTGTGTAGAAGACCTACACACAATGGGAGTGATCCACCCAGTTCCAATTGTGGAACAAGGGCTGGGTTTTTACTCAATCCTGTTTGTGGTTCCCAAAAAAGAGGGAACTTTCAGACCAATCCTGGATCTCAAAATTCTAAACAAATTCCTCAGAGTCCCGTCATTCAAGATGGAGACCATTCGGACAATCTTACCAATGATCCAGGAGGGTCAATATATGACTACCGTGGATCTACAGGATGCGTATCTGCACATTCCTATCCACAAAGATCATCACCAGTTTCTCAGGTTCGCCTTTCTGGACAAGCATTATCAGTTTGTGGCTCTTCCTTTCGGGTTGGCCACTGCTCCCAGAATTTTCACAAAGGTGCTAGGGTCCCTCCTGGCGGTTCTAAGACCGCAGGGCATAGCAGTGGCGCCTTACCTAGACGACATCTTAATTCAGGCGTCGACTTTCCAAAGAGCCAAGTCTCACACGGAAATTGTATTGGCCTTTCTGAGGTCTCACGGGTGGAAGGTGAACATCAAAAAGAGTTCTCTCTCCCCCCTCACAAGAGTTCCATTCCTTGGAACCCTAAAAGGCTCGGTAGAAATGAAGATATTTCTGACGGAGGTCAGAAAGTTAAAACTCTTAACTACTTGCCGAGCTCTTCATTCCATTCCTCGGCCGTCTGTAGCTCAGTGCATGGAGACAATCGGACTAATGGTAGTGACAATGGACATAGTCCCTTTTGCACGGATACATCTCAGACCACTGCAACTATGCATGCTCAAACAGTGGAATGGGGATTATGCAGATTTGTCTCCTCAAATACAGTTGGACCAGGAGACCAGAGATTCTCTTCTCTGGTGGTTGTCTCAGGATCACCTGTCTCAGGGAATGTGTTTCCGCAGACCAGAGTGGATCATCGTAATGACCGACGCCAGTCTATTGGGCTGGGGTGCAGTCTGGGACTCCCTGAAAGCTCAGGGCTTATGGTCTCGGGAAGAAGCTCTTCTCCCGATAAACATTCTGGAACTGAGGGCGATATTCAACGCTCTTCAGACATGGCCTCAGCTAGCTGCGGCCAAATTCATCAGATTTCAGTCGGACAACATCACGACTGTAGCCTACATCAACCATCAAGGGGGCACAAGGAGTCCCCTAGCAATGATGGAAGTAACCAAAATAATCAGGTGGGCGGAGGATCACTCTTGCCACCTCTCAGCAATTCACATCCCAGGAGTAGACAACTGGGAGGCGGATTTTCTAAGTCGTCAGACTTTTCATCCGGGGGAGTGGGAACTCCACCCGGAGGTATTTGCCCAGCTGACTCAGCTATGGGGCACTCCGGAATTGGATCTGATGGCGTCCCGTCAGAATGCTAAACTTCCTCTTTATGTATCCAGATCCCCAGGTGGTGTTGATAGATGCTCTAGCAGCGCCTTGGTCCTTCAATCTGGCCTATGTGTTTCCACCGTTTCCTCTCCTTCCTCGTCTGGTTGCCAGAATCAAGCAGGAGAGGGCGTCGGTGATTCTAATAGCGCCTGCGTGGCCACGCAGGACATGGTATGCAGACCTAGTGGACATGTCATCCGTTCCACCATGGACTCTGCCAATGAGGCAGGACCTTCTACTTCAAGGTCCTTTCAAACATCCAAATCTAATTTCTCTGCGTCTGACTGCTTGGAGATTGAATGCCTAATTCTATCTAAGCGTGGTTTCTCTGAGTCGGTTATCGATACCCTGATTCAGGCTAGAAAGCCTGTCACCAGGAAAATCTACCATAAGATTTGGCGAAAATATCAAGGGTTACTCATGGAGTAAGATTAGGATTCCCAGGATATTGTCCTTTCTCCAAGATGGATTGGAGAAAGGATTGTCAGCTAGTTCCTTAAAAGGACAAATATCTGCTTTGTCTATTCTTTTACACAAACGTCTGGCAGAGGTACCAGACGTTCAAGCATTTACTCAGGCTTTAGTCAGAATCAAGCCTGTTTATAGACCTGTGGCTCCGCCATGGAGTCTGAATTTAGTTATTTCAGTTCTGCAAGGGGTTCCGTTTGAACCTTTACATTCCATAGATATTAAGCTTTTATCTTGGAAAGTTTTGTTTTTGGTAGCTATCTCTTCTGCTCGAAGAGTTTCAGAGTTATCTGCTTTACAGTGTGACTCACCTTACTTGGTGTTCCATGCAGATAAGGTAGTTTTTCATACCAAACCCGGTTTTCTTCCTAAGGTTGTGTCTGATAAGAATATTAACCAGGAAATTGTTGTTCCTTCTCTGTGTCCTAATCCTTCTTCGAAGAAGGAACGTTTGTTACACAATCTTGATGTGGTTCGTGCTTTAAAGTTCTATTTACAAGCAACTAAGGATTTCAGACAAACAACTTCATTGTTTGTTATCTATTCTGGTAAGAGGAGAGGTCAGAAGGCGACTGCTACCTCTCTTTCCTTTTGGCTGAAAAGCATCATCCGTCTGGCCTATGAGACTGCTGGCCAGCAGCCTCCTGAAACAATTACTGCTCATTCTACCAGAGCAGTGGCTTCCACATGGGCTTTTAAAAATGAGGCTTCTGTTGAACAGATTTGTAAGGCAGCGACTTGGTCTTCGCTGCATACTTTTTCCAAATTTTACAAATTCGATACTTTTGCTTCTTTGGGGGCTATTTTTGGGAGAAAGGTTTTACAAGCAGTGGTGCCTTCCGTTTAAGGTACCTGTCTTTTTCCCTCCCTTCATCCGTGTCCTAAAGCTTTGGTATTGGTATCCCACAAGTAAAGGATGAACCCGTGGACTGGATACACCTTACAAGAGAAAACAGAATTTATGCTTACCTGATAAATTACTTTCTCTTGTGGTGTATCCAGTCCACGGCCCGCCCTGGCTATTAGTCAGGTAGATTTTTAGTTTAAACTACAGTCACCACTGCACCCTATGGCTTCTCCTTTTTCTTCCTAACCTTCGGTCGAATGACTGGGGCGTGGAGGTAGAGGGGGAGCTATATGGACAGCTCTGCTGTGTGCTCTCTTTGCCACTTCCTGTTAGGAAGGAGAATATCCCACAAGTAAAGGATGAACCGTGGACTGGATACACCACAAGAGAAAGTAATTTATCAGGTAAGCATAAATTCTGTTGTTTTTTTTGTTTCTAGTTTATTATACCATTTGTTTTAAATAATCTCCCTGTTCCTATTGCTGTGTGTTTTTTTTTTGTTGCAAAATGAGCACAGTGTAGCACCTGCCCCCAGTGTGATTAGAGAGCTGTCATGTTAAAAACATAGGTTACATTCTGACTGATCTGGGCATGAGCAAATCTGACTCCCTGTTACCTAGTCTATTCACTTTATAGTAAACCAGCTCATGTTATGCCAGTAGATTTATGATATCAGGTTAAATAAAACTTTCTGTAGAGGCCCCAGCCCCCTGTAGGGCTGTAACAGGAAGTAATGGACACTGTACACATGTAGTGTAAAAATGAAATGAAAGGTAAAAACCATCTAAAATGACAAATATTAAAGTGAATGTGAATTTTGATGCTAAAGTACCCGGGTTTTAAAAATTCGATTAAAAACAGGGGCACTTTAATTCATCAAAATTTACATTTCACTCCTGTTGTGAAAAAAAACGTACCTTTTTAAACTTGACAGCAGCTTCAGCTTCCTCCGGTCGTCGCAAGCCATTTCTGATGTCAGAAATGATGGATAGGTCATCCACCAATCACGGCTTCCCCCCGGGTAATCAATGTCTGATTCAACGCCGTGATTGGAGGAAGCCTCATTTTAGACCCAGGAAGAGGCTTTACAACGGGTGGAGGAAGCTGGAGCTGCTGTCAAGATTAAAAATTAAGGGTTTTTTTCACAACAGGAGTGAAATGTAAATTTTGATTTAATTTAATGTCTTAATCAAATTTTTAAAAACCGGCCACTTTAGCATCAAAATTTACATTCACTTTAAAATTGCAATGATTTCTATTATATATAAGCCACTGCTTAGTATTTATTCAATTACAATGAACCACTGTTTAACATCCCTTTTTTGTTGTTGTTGTAATTTTGGTAGTGAATTATCCTACATATCCCACATAGCTGTACTTTTTATTTTACAGTTAACAGTTTATTTTATTTTTTATTCTGTTTAGGATTATTTAGAAACAAAAGTATTTCTGCCTTTAATCCTTTGCAATTAAATAACTTGATGATAATTTGGTGTATAAATAAAATCTCAGAACTGTGCATAGGACGTGAAGCACGAACAATTCATACATTTCCTTATTTATTGTAGAGTAATAATTCATGCGTTTTGCTTTTTTCCCTATAGGACAGTCAGGCTTCCATTTTAAGCAGTGGATCTCTAGAATGGTTAGATTTATCTGGCGATTTTTCAGCTTCTGATAGAAACTCCTTCTTTGTAAATAAAAGGTATGTTAAGCATAATGTGTTGCAGCTATGTCTGTAAACAGTTATATTTCATATTCTCCTGTTCTTAAAAAAAATAAGCATTATTCAAAAGATCTGTTGATAGCAAGTGTGTAACATAATACACTGAACTGATCTAACACACAGGCTTTCTCACTACTAATTTCTTATCTTTACTGGCTGTAGTGACCACTTCACGTAAAGGGACATCAATTCCAATTTATTTATTTCATGATTCAGATAGAGAATACAATTTTAAACAACTTTCCAATTTACTTTTTTTCTATGTAATCTGCTTCATTTTCTTGGTATCCTTTGTTGAATTAGCAGTAATACACTACTGGGAGCTAGCTGAAAATCAATAGCAAGAGGCATATTTGTGCAGACCCCAATCAGCAGCTTCTGAGCCTACCTAGGTGTACTTTTCAACATAACAAGGAGAACAAAACAAATTAGATAATAGAAATACATTAGAAAATTCTGATTCATGAAAATGTTGGGGTTTCGTGCTTCTTAATATTGTCACAATTCTGTCATAGAAGCTGCTTCCTAATAATTTTACATTGGAATACATGCAGAAAAATGTATTTATTGTATTAGAGAAAAAAAAGAAACACAAAGATTCATCATCTCTGCATACATTTACACTCCATTTTTTATTAGGTTGTGTAAATGTATACAGCAGGCTAGCACTTAATATGGGATAGATCTTTTAGGGTTTGAGTGCTGTATTCATACCTTGGGAGTATTCCTCAGAGAATTCCCTGCTTAGGCTCTCAAATGTTATAAAAAGAAAAGTATTCTAGACTCTTATGTCTTCATAATGCCAGACATTTATTTTACTGCATAAGGTTCCAAACAGAAATGTCTTTTAACCCTTTGAGTGCTAAGCTGAATTCTATATTTTTCAGTTTTTTTACTATTTAAAAAAAACTTTTTTTTTTACTTTTATTTTTCCCCCCAGATCCCCAAGACTTACACCATTGGAAAGGTTATGCGATTACCTTTCCAATGGTAGGTATTGGGGGTCTGTAGCTGCTTAGATCCCTGAGATACAAGTTTCTAAGCAGCATGCCCCCTTTCCCTATACTTTGTATGGACAATTTTAAATAAAGTTGCACGGTGACGTCATCACGTCATTGCACGTGACGTCGCCGCACGTAACGGGAAGCCTCGGCGATGCCTGTCACTATGCAGGCCCGATCGCTGGGGTAGGAGCTGGTGGGGGCCCCCAGATTGGAAAAAAGTAGTTGAGTGCTAATGACGGCTCTGAGCCGTCATTAGCACTCAAGGGGTTAATTACAAGGTATTTACTGTCCTTTAACGTGTGAACTGAGCAAGCAATGGGATTTTATTAATTAAAAAACAGTGGCACAAAAAAAAGAAAATGAAGTTTCAGCAGTTCCAAGTTGTTACATTTAAAAAGCCAAGGAATCCTTTGGAAAGCTGTTGTAAAGTTGTTTCCTTATTAATTGGAATACCAATGTTGAATTGTTTTTATGTAAGGTATAGATGTTTTCATGAAACAAATGCATTTGAAAAGCATTATTATCTAAGTATGATTATCTAATTATAAGTTATTTGTAGAGTTTTTAAATTCACTTTGAATGGGAATTCTGATTAATTGGAATGTGCCCAAGTGGAAATAAGAATGTGTTGCATGAAATTTTGAAATACCATTTTGCAATGTGGCCACAAGATGGCAGTAATGTTTTTTTTGCTGATATTTTACATAATTGTAGTAGTGTTATGTGTTTATTAAACATATCCATGTTCTCCTGATGACCTGTTTAACCTTTTAAAGCCGTTATGCCGTTCCATTCCGTCATAATTAGACTGGGCTTTAAAGCCGTTATGACGGAATGGAACGTCATAACTAACGGCTGTCCTGAAGCCTTCTGTGCTTCAGGGATTTAATCGCGGTCTGGAGGGCAATCCTAGGATTGTAGGGACGCCCCCCAGATGCGATCCAATAATTGAAATCTCGCGATCGTATGCACGATCGCGTAGTTTCAATTTGTCTACATCGGAACAGTTGTTCCGATGTAGGCACTTTAACCCTGTCACGAAAGGGTTAAAGGGACAGTGTACTGAAAAATTGTGTTTCTCTTTATGTGTTTCCAGTGACTTGTTATACCAGCTGCAGAGTATAAAATGTATAAGAAATTGTTTCTATCTTTATTTTTTTGTATATGAAATAGCTGGTTTTGTTCTTTGAAACCACAACCCATCAAAATGGGTTCAGTTTGCACTTTCTTTATATTATCTTTGTCTTTATACCAAAGTCCAATACTTTGAAAAATAAACATTTTATTACTTACAATCCCAGTGGGGGGTAGGAGAGAGAATTTATTTTGCTAGGTATGTTTACACAGCTTTTCTATAACCAATACGCCAATACATATGTAGTATAAGTAGGTATACCACGTATAGCTAATCAGCTATTTCAAATACAGAGATAATAGTAAATTAGCTATTTGCAAACAATGTAGGGTACATTGTCCCTTTGATAGGCATACCACATGGATGATTTTATTGAGAATTTTGCTAAAATTCTAAATTAAATTGGAAAAAGCTAATATTAATATATTAATAATATTAATATTTTTCAATATTTTTTTGCACAAAATCTGTTAATGTTAAATTACACAATAATATTGGTGGTTGTACATATATGTCTCTTGTTATTGGCTCATACAGTGTGTTTAGCTACTTCCCCGAAATGCATTGTTTCTCCTTCAACAAAGAATACCAAGAGAATGAAGCAAATCTGATCATAAAAGTAAATTGGAAAGTTGATTAAAATTGTATCTATCTGAAACATAAATGAAAACAATTTGGGTTTCATGTCTCTTTAATTAACTTTTATAAATAACAGAAAATGTTATAATATTGCAAATTATTACATTGCCCCTACCCGACTATTTCATAATTCTATCCTAGTAACAACATTTTCTGTGAAGAACACTGTGCATGAAAATCCAAATTAAACTTTGATGATTTAGATAGAGCGTGCAAGATAGAATACAACTCAGGAGTGTGCATGTGTCTGGAGCAATGTCTGGCAGCAGTGTTTGTAACAATGTATTACATTTTATTTATCACACTTAAAGGGATAGTATACACTGTTTTGTATATAACTGCATGTAATAGACACTACTATAAAGAATAATATGCACAGATACTGATATAAAAATCCAGTATAAAACCGTTTAAAAACTTACTTAGAAGCTCCCACTTTAGCACTGTTGAAAAGGTTAGGCTGGACACCCACTGCAAGTGGTTCTATAGCAAAAAGTGCACACTTCCCCCCTCCCCCTTACTCTGCATATGAGAAGACTCTACACAAACAGGAGCAAGCTGGAGTAGGTATACATCAGTATTCTCCTAAAACGTTGGGGCTTGGTTAGGAGTCTGAAAATCAGTGCAATGTTATTTAAAAATAAGCAAAACTATACTTTAAAAAAAAAAAAAGCTGTAAAGGCTAAAGAAATGGATCATCTACAAAACATTTATGCAAAGAAAAATCTAGTGTACAATGTCCCTTTAAAGTGATGGTAAATCCAAGCATATAACAAAGGCTAGGATTTACCATCACTAAAAATAAACATTATTTTCAGTCATCACTTACTAAAAAAACGTTGTTAAACTCCTCCTATCTGTGCGGCAAGTAGACCGCTAACTCAGCGCCTCTGGCCAACCATGGCACAGCACTGTTCTCCAATGAGGTTAACATTTTTAACTCTAAACCAATAGCCATGCTAGAATGTCAGTTGACGTGCACAGCTATTGGTTTAGAGGTGGAAACGTCACCTCATTGGAGAAGAGTGCTGTGCCGTGGGCGGCTGGAGGCGCTGAGTTAGCGATATACTTGCGACACATATAGGGTGAGTTTAACAGTGTTTTTTTAGTAAATGATGACTGAAACTAATGTTTATTTCCTTCTTAATACAAGAAGGGTCCACGGCTTCATTCCTTACTGTTGGGAAATACTGAACCTGGCCACAAGGAGGAGGCAAAGACACCCCAGCCAAAGGCTTAAATACCACTCCCACTTCCCCCATCCTCCAGTTATTGTTTGGCTTTCTGCACAGGAGGATGGCAGAAGATTTCGGAATTGTTCATCAGGAGGGATATATGCCTTTCGTTATGGAACTGGAGTTTTTAGTAGTCTTGTCAGCCTCTCAGTGAGATCATTGGCGAACGTTAGAGTCTGGAGATACAGGGAGAGTCTTTCTGCGAACCCATCCAGACTGCCTACTAACAGCTCCTTAAAGGGACACTGAACCCAATTTTTTTCTTTCGTGATTCAGATAGAGCATGACATTTTAAGCAACTTTCTAATTTACTCCTATTATCAAATGTTCTTTATTCTCTTGGTATCTTTATTTGAAATGCAAGAATGTAAGTTTAGATGTCGGCCTATTTTTGGTGAACAACCAGGGTTGTTGTTGCTGATTGGTGGATAAATTCATCCACCAATAAAAAAGTGCTGCCCAGAGTACTGAACCAAAAAGAAGCTTAGATGCCTTATTTTTCAAATAAAGATAGCAAGAGAACAAAGAACAATTGATAATAGAAGTAAATTAGAAAGTTGCTTAAAACTGCATGCTCTATCTGAATCACGAAAGAAAATAAATTTGGGTTCAGTGTCCCTTTAAGCAACCAGTGTTGACGAGTTTCACCGTCTGCTTTCTTCACTCAAGTCCATGTCAGGAGCGATGCTACAAGACTGTCACACTTGAGAGGCTGTGTTTCTGTTCCACAGCACGGATTCTGGTACAGAGTGTACGAGGACAGGGTAGTGCCGCTAACTTTTCCTGTACCTGCAAAGATGGCAAATATTATTAAAAATGAATGGGATAGAATTGGATCTTCCTTTTCCCCTTTGCCTTTAAAAAATTATTCCCGGACTTTCAGCTGGAGTTGTGGGGGTCCATCCCTAAGGGTGATGGTGCTATCTCCACATTAGCTAAGCGTACTACTATCCCTCTTGAGGATAGCTCGTCTTTCAGAGTTCCGATGAATAAAAAAATTGAAACTTTTCTCAGGAAAATGTTTCAGCATACAGGATATTTATTTCAACCAGCAGCGACTGTTGTCTCAGTTGCTGGAGCTGCGGCCTACTGGTGCGACTCCTTCGCGGAATTGATCAAGGTGGAGGGTCCCCTTGACATTATCCAAGAAAGAATTAAGGCTTTGAGAATTGCTAATTCTTTTTTATGTGATGCAAACATGCAGATTATTTCCCTGAATGCTAAAATCTCTGGTTTCTTAGTGCTGACGTGTCGGGCGCTCTGGCTGAAGTCCTGGTCTGTGGACATGACTTCTAAGTCTAGACTACTTTCCCTCCCCTTTAAGGGAAACATTTTATTTGGTCCAGGCCTGGACTCCATTATTTACACAGTTACAGGGGGCAAGGGTGCCTTCCTACCACAGGATAAAAAGAACAAATCTAAGGGACAAGGATTTAATTTTAGTTCCTTTCGTTCTGAAAAGTCCCAACGTCAGCAGTCCTCCTCTAAGCCCGAGCAAACCAAGAGCACTTGGAAGCCGGCTCAATACTTTAATAAATCCAAGCAGAACCAGAAGCCTGCGAGAACAAGTCAGCATAAAGGGGCGGCTCCCAATCCAAAGCTGGATCGTGTATGGGGCAGACTGTCGCTGTTTTCAGACGCTTGGTCCAGGGACGTGCAGGATCCGTGGGTCCTTGAGGTTTCAAATTTCATCCACCCAAGGGCAGATTTCTCCTCTCAAGCCTGTCTTTAAAACCAGAAAAGAGGGAAGTCTTTCTGGGGTGTGTGCAGGATCTGCCCTCCTTAGAGGTTATTGTCCTGGTTCCTATCGCAGAAAGAGGTTTGGGATACTACTCAAACCTGTTTGTGCTCCCAAAGAAGGAGGAAACTTCCCCATTCTGGACCTAAAGTGCTTAAACAAGTTTCTAAATGTCCTCTTGTTCAAGATTGAGACAATAAGGTCTATTCTTCCTCTAGTTCAGGAAGGACAGTTTATGACCACTATAGATCTGAAGGATGCCTACTTTCACCTTCCATTCCACAGGGACCACTTCCAGTTCCTAAGGTTTGCGTTCCTGGATCAGCACTTCCAGTTCATTACACTTCTGTTTGGTCTAGCTACGGCCCCAAGAATCTTTACAAAGGTTTTAGGAGCTCTCCTGGCTGTCGCCAGAACCCAAGGTATAGCAGTAGCTCCCTACTTGGATGACATTCTGGTTTAAGCACCATCATTTCATCTAGCAGAGGACCATTCGGTTTCTCTTCTCTCTTCTTCGATCACATGGATGGAAGATAAACTTAGAGAAGAGTTCTCTCATTCCAAGCACCAGGGTAGAATTCCTGGGCACTATAATAGATTCAATATCCATGAGGATATTTCTAACCGACCAGAGACAGTGCAAACTAGTTTCGGCATGTCTTGCCCTCCGGACCTCCTTAAGGCCATCTGTGGCTCAGTGTATGGAGGTAATTGGTCTCATGGTGTCCAGCATTGACATAAATCCTTTTAACAGGTTCCGTTTCAGACCGCAACAGCTGTGCACTCTGAGGCAGTGGAACGGCGATCATTCAAATCTGTTTCAACAGATTTCCCTGGACAACCGGTCGAGAGAATCGCTCTCTTGGTGGCTCTATCCAGATCATCTGTCCCGAGGGACATGCTTTCTCAGACCATCCTGGGAGATTGTGACTATGGACGTGAGCCACTCAGGATGGGGATTGGGTGCCAAGAAGGCACAGGACCTGTGGTCTTGGGAAGAATGCTCCCTCCCAATTAACATTTTGGAACTTCGAGCAATCTACAATGCTCTGAAGGCTTGGCCTCTTCTGGGTTCATTCTGGTTTATCAGATTCCAATCAGACAATATAACCTTGGTGGCTACATCAACCATCAGGGGGGAACGAGAAGCTCCCTAGCAATGAGGTAAGTATCTCTGATTCTGGAGTGTTCGCTGTCAGCGATCCACATTCAAGGTGTGGACAACTGGGAAGCGTTTTTTTCAGCAGACAATCCTTTCATCCGGGGGAATGCTCTCTCCATCCCGAAGTGTTTGTGGAAATATGCTTCAGGTGGGGGACGCCAGAGATAGATCTCATGGCATCTCATCTCAATACCAAACTACCCAGATGTGGGTCAAGGTCTAGGGATCCTCAGGTGGAGCTACTAGATGCATTAGCAGTGCCTTGGAGGTTCAATCTAATCTACCCTTCCTCGGGTAGTGGCCTGCATCAAGCAGGAGCAGGCGTCAGTAATACTGATTGCTCCATCGTTGCCGCAAAGGACGTGGTTCGCGGAAGTTACCTTGTTGCAGGGATCTGCTGAAACAAGGTCCTTTTGTTCATCAAAATCTAGATTCTCTGAGGCTGACTGTGTGGAGATCGAATGCTTAATCCTAGCCAAGAGAGATTTTTCTGAGAGAGTTATTGATACTCTCATTCAAGCTTGTAAGCCGGTTACTCGTCGCATCTATCATAAGGTGTGGAGAACCTACTTATTCTTGTGTGAAGAGTGTGGATTTCCTTGGCATAAGGTTAAGGTTGCCAGGATGATCTGGAGAAGGTTTTTTTGGCCAGTTCCCTGAGGGGACAGATTTCGGCCTTGTCTGTTTTACTGCACAAGAGGCTCTCTGAGCTTCCAGATGTTCAGTCTTTTGTTAAGGCTCTGATTAGGATCAGTCCTGTGTTCAGATCTTCGGCTCCCCCTTGGAGTCTGAATCTGGTTTTTAAGGTTTTGCAACGGGTTCCGTTTGAGCCTATGCATGAAATTGATATTAAGTTGTTATCCTGGAAAGTTCCCTTTTTACTGGCTATTGCTTCAGCACGCAGAGTATCTAAAATTGCCGCCTTGCAATGTGAGCCTCTATATCTGGTGTTCCATTCATAAAAGGCTGTCCTACGTACTAAGTTAGGGTTTCTCCCTAATGTCGTGTCAGACCGCAACATCAATCAAGAGATTGTGGTCCCTTTTTGTGTCTTAATCCTTCTTCTTTGAAGGAACGTTTACTTCATAATTTGGATGTGGTTCGTGCCTTGAAGTTTTATCTTCAAGCTACCAAGGATTTTAGACAAACTTCTTCCTTATTTGTGACATATTCTGGGTAGCGCAAGGGCCAAAGGGTCTCTTCGACTTCCTTATCTTTTTGGTTGAGGAGTCTTATCTGCTTAACTTATTAGACAGCGGGACATAGATTTACGGCTCATTCTACTAGAGCAGTAGCTTCCTCTTGGGCCTTTAAGAACGAGGCCTCTATGGATCAGATTTGTAAGGCGGCTACCTGGTCCTCCTTACATACTTTTTCTAAATTTTACAAGTTTGATGTTTTTGCTTCAGCTGAAGCAGCCTTCGAGGGAGAGATTTTGCAGGCTGTGGTGCCCTCAGATTAGGGTCCGCCTCTCTTTTTTTGTCATCCCCGTTTTCATTTAGTGTCCTCTAGAGCTTGGGTATATGTTTCCCAACAGTAAGGATTGAAGCTGTGGACTCCTTGTATTAAGAAGGAAAACATAAATTATGCTTACCAGATAATTTCATTTCCTTATGTACAAGGAGAGCCCACGGCCCCCATCCGTGCTCTCCAATGGGCGCCCCTCCTAAATTATAATTTTCTTCTGGCACCTTTTATACCCTGATATTTCTCCTACTGTTCCTTGTTCCCTTGACAGTATGACTGGGGGATGGGGGAAGTGGGAGAGGTATTTAAGCCTTTGGCTGGGGTGTATGCCTCCTCCTGGTGGCCAGGTTCAGTTTTTCCCAACAGTAAGGAATGAAGCCGTGGACTCTCCCTGTGCAGCAGGAAATTAAATTATCTGGTAAGCATAATTTATGTTTTTTAGTGATGGTAAATCCTCAAATTTGTTGTATGCTTGGATTTACCATCACTTTAATGGTTTCATCACAACTCATACACTAGGAGAAGTTGCTGTTGGAGTCTGACAGAAACCTTTATGTGTAAATAAAAATTTAAAAGGACAGTCGCTCATCATTGGAGGAGTGTTCACTGACTTATACACACACTAAGACACAAAATTCTACTGGGCATGTGCAAGAGTTCACAGCTCATATATGTATATCAGTCTGTGAGTGGTTGACATCTGTCTCATGACAAGGGACAGGGAAAGAATCTTAAATTTAAATTTGAAATGAGCTGTATTTTTTTTTACGACGTGTTATTGTCTTTAATTAATGCCTTTTTTATTATGCATTTAATCATTATGCATTTGTACTGTATTTTATGGGCTTTTCAGTCTGACTGCACTGTTGTTTGATCTTGATTTTAGTACAATCAGTATTACAAAGTAATAAACTGTTGTTTTCCCCACTTGTTTGTACAACTGTAGCTGAATAAGAGAGAGAACATGTGACATGTACTTTAATGTAACATTTCTTTTTTATTTTAATTATGAATTAGGTTGTTTATTGTTTGATCATTCTCAGTCATGCTATTGGGACACAGTAGAGGCTGGGGGGATATATGTACAAGAAGCTGTGACAGATACTTTAATGTGGGTTTGGAAAGTAACACAATATGTCCAATGTTAACGGTGCATAAAACTCAAATACCCCATAAAGGGCCAGATTATGAATGGCACGCTACAGTTATGCACAAGTGAAAAGAGGTTTGTCTGGGATGTTTACGCACGTCGGGTTTACCACTCGTATTACAAGTTGAAAGTACACTCGAACACGTGAGAGCAATCGCAATTTAAGCTAGAATGATTACCGCATCCTTAGAGCTCTGGTTAACTGTTTCGCAAAGCAAAAAAGTTGCACAAAACAAAAATCAAAAATACATTACAAAGTACGGTTACACTCATAATAACCTATCTAATAAATATTATTGAAAACAAATATTGCACAAATAAGTTATAGGGGCTCAAAGATATGAGGTCTCAGGCTGACCGAGGAATCGGGAGCAGTTGTGCTGGGATGCACGAGACGGTAAAAATGTATCATAGTCTCTATTTGCTCTGAAGCCTACATAATCTGCAGCGATCTGTTTTAAAGATCTTCCAGCCTAATTAACCACGCTGAGTTACTATCCATTATGCTCTCTCTGTATATGTTTACCACCAAGACTGACAATTGATTGGTAATTGTTACAGTAACTTTTAAGACAAACTGGCTTTGGTGATACATATGATACATAAGTTTCAAGTTGAATGTCTCCAATTGTCACACCTGCATACACTTGTTTATTTTGTATAGTCTATATTGCTTCAGTACTCATTTTGGATATATATTTGGATATATATCTTTAACCTGAGGGTCTGCACCATTGTTCCAAGGATCTGGAATCAGCATTTAGTTTTCCATCCACTTATGTATTAAGTCATCTCTCCTAACATTTGTTATTTTTCTTATATATATATATATATATATATATATATATATATATATATATATATATATATATATATATATATATATATATATATATATATATATATATATATATATATATGTGTGTGTGTGTGTGTGTGTACAATGGAGCCCTTTGCAGTTAAAGTGAAGGTCAATTTAGATGAATTAGTGCCCGGTCTTTAATAATCCTATTAAAAACAAGGCCACTTTAATTTCACTTGTTTTCTTCTAAAACTTACCTTTTTTATCCTGACAGCCGCTGCGAGGGTCCAAAATGATGAATCCGGCTTCCTCCAATCACAGCGTTGCCTCAGGCCATGATCCCCCCGGGGGGAATGTCGTGATTGGAGGAAGCCGGATTTGTCATTTCTGACGTAAGAAGAGGCTTCCGACGGCCGGGGGAATCGCTGGAGCGGCTCTCAGGATTAAAAGAGAAGTTTTAGAAGAAAATTAGTGAAATGTCAATTTTGATTAATTAAAGTGTCCTTGTTTTTAATAGGATTATTAAAAACCGGGCCCTGAATCATCTAAATTGACCTTCACTTTAAAGGGACAGTCAACTCCAAAAATGTTATTGTTTAAAAAGATAATTACTCATTCCCCAATTTTGCACAGCCAACATGGTTGTGTTAATACACTTTTAACCTCTGTAATTACATTGCATCTAAGCCTCTTTTGACAACCCCGCTAATCACATGGCTATTTATTTAGTATCTATTGACTTGCATTTTATCCAATTAGTGCTGTGTCAGCCACTCCACGGGCATTAGCACAATGTTAACTATATGGCCCACATGAACTAGCAGTCTCCCGTTGTGAAAAGCAAAGAAAAAAGCATGTGATAAGAGGCCGTCTGTAGTGGCTTAGAAACAGGCAGAAATGTAGAGGTTTAAATGTTATAAAGAATATTTATATAAAAATGTTGATTGTGCAATGCTGGTTTGGTAGTTAGTTTTTTCCACTTATTTGCTCCTTTGACTTTTATAGGGGAATACGTTATCGCGCACGTGATATTCCAAGTTCGGCCTGTTACGCGCATCGTGTTAACGTGTGAGCGAAAACTGTTTACTTTCAACTTGTAATACAAGCGCTACCCTAAGCGCGCAAAAAAAATCAATTCTAGCTGCGTTAGCGCAAGAGCATTAAATACCGTTCGATTTATGTAATCTGGGCCAAAATTTTTAATTATGCATGGTAAAAATACTTTGCAATGAATTTTGTTATTTATTTTTCTTCCATTCCTTAAACTCTTATGATTCAGATAGAGCATGCAATTGTATACAACTTTACAATGTATTTCTATTATCAAATTTGCTTTTTAGTCTGGGTATCCTTTGTTGAAAAGCTTACTTAAAAAGGCACAATTGCTTTACCAGGAGCTAGCTGCTGATTGGTACATCTTGTCATTGTCTCACCTGATGTGTTCAGTTAGCTCCCAGTAGTGCATTGCTGCTCCTTATTTATTTATAAAATATTTTACCAGGAAGGATACATTGAGATTTCTCTCGTTTTCAAGTATGTCCTGGGTCCACAAAACATTGCATTGATACAATAGGGTACAATAAAATACAGAAACAATAATAATACATAATATATGCAAAAATGTAACATAGAACAGGTAGGAAATATATAATCAACCATGACAGGTGCATTCTGTTTTGAGATATGTAGAGAGGGATCTCTTAAAGGATATTAGGCTTGGGGAAGGTTTGAAAGTGTGAGGGAGGTCGTTCCATAAATGTGGTGCTCTGTAGGAAATGGAGGATCGAGCTGCTTTCTTTTTGTATTGAGGCAAGCTAAATAATGTGCTGGTACTGGATCGGAGGTTATAGGAGGTGGGAATAGCCAGGAGAGCATTCTGCTCAGGTAGGGTGGGAGTTGCCCAGAAAGGCTCTTAAACACAAGGCAGGAAAGATGGAGGGTGCGTCTCGATTCCAGTGATAGCCAGTTTAGTTCTTTTAGCATGTCACAATGGTAGGTCCTGTAGTTACATTGTAGCACAAAGCGGCAGAACGAGTTATATAGTGTATTAAGTTTATTAAGGTGAGTTTGCGGTGCAGGTGCATATACTACATCTCCATAATCCATGATAGGCATCAGCAATTTACAAGCATGTACAATCTTTTCCTTTACTGTAGGGCTGAGGCAGGATTTGTTTCTGTACACGGCACCTAGTTTTGGATAAAGTTTAGATGCAAGTTTTTCTATGTGGAGGCCAAAAGATAGATTAGGGTCTAACAACATACCCAAGTACTTGAAAGAGTGGACTGCGGTCAGTGTTCAATTGGATTTTGTTTTGATGCGTAGATGAGAATTTTGTAATTTGTGTAATTTAGGTCTCGTTCCAAAGATCATTGTGACAGTTTTGTCGGTGTTTAGGAAGAGTTTGTTTTTTTAGATCCACTTTTCTATCTCTGTGAACTGGTCTTGGAGCACTGCTTCAAGCTGCAGCAGATCAGGTTTGTTTGCATAGATTACCGTGTCATCTGCGTACATGTGTACAGTTGAGGATTTGCAGACATTAGGCAGATCATTTATAAATAATGTGAATAGTAGGAGGCCGAAAATGGAACCTTGGGGAACACCACATGTGACTGGAAGAGGGAGGGAGTCGCTGTCAGAAATGGAAACATATTATGATCGATCCGATACATATGATCGAAACCAGGTTAACGGACGATCAGCAATACCAAAGTTTTTTAGTTTGATCAGTAGTATGTCGTGGTCTACTCCTGTGTCAAGGGCCTTTGCAAAATCAAGGAAAATAGCTCCAGTTAGGTCTCCTTGTTCCATCCCAGTTTGGATGTTGTTGCAAACTTTTAGGAGGGCAGTAGTAGTGGAGTGATTAGGACGAAAACCTGATTAATCAGGGTTCAGATAGTTAGATTGTTGGTAATACTCACATAGTTGTGTATGGACACATTTTTCTAAGATTTTTGACAATACTGGGAGCAATGATATAGGGCGATAGTTAGAAACCAAGGTTAACTCCCCACTTTTATGGATAGGTACAACTCTTGCAGTTTTCCAACGTTTGGGTATGTATCCAGACACCAAGGATTTGTTAATTAGGGATGTGACAGGTTTAGCAATTACCGGTGCACTGAGCTTCAACAGCATTGCTGGGATTTGATCAGGTCCAGACTGGTTTTTCATTTTCAGATTATTAAGGTGTTTCTTAATGACATTGATTGGGTACAGGTCTAAAACTGAACTCCTCTATATTGGGTCTTTGCTGATTTAGTGGGGCCTGATCCACATTTATAGTTTCAGGATGTGTGTCATTTGTTAGTTTGTCAATCAGGGTGGTGGAGCATCCGACAACATAACTATTAAAGGCATTTGCTACTTCTAAGGGGAGTTGCAGGGTTTGGTTGTCCACATTGACAGTGAAGGGTTGGGAGTGGATTGGTGGATTTTGTAAGTTATTTATTAGTTTCCAAAACTTTTTAGGGTTTGATATGTTTTCTCCAACATAGGTGTGTCCGGTCCACGGCGTCATCCTTACTTGTGGGAATATTCTCTTCCCCAACAGGAAATGGCAAAGAGCCCAGCAAAGCTGGTCACATGATCCCTCCTAGGCTCCGCCTACCCCAGTCATTCTCTTTGCCGTTGTACAGGCAACATCTCCACGGAGATGGCTTAGAGTTTTTTAGTGTTTAACTGTAGTTTTTATTATTCAATCAAGAGTTTGTTATTTTAAAATAGTGCTGGTATGTACTATTTACTCAGAAACAGAAAAGAGATGAAGATTTCTGTTTGTATGAGGAAAATGATTTTAGCAACCGTCACTAAAATCCATGGCTGTTCCACACAGGACTGTTGAGAGCAATTAACTTCAGTTGGGGGAACAGTGAGCAGTCTCTTGCTGCTGGAGGTATGACACATTCTAACAAGACGATGTAATGCTGGAAGCTGTCATTTTCCCTATGGGATCCGGTAAGCCATGTTTATAAAGATCGTAAATAAGGGCTTCACAAGGGCTTATTAAGACTGTAGACTTTTTCTGGGCTAAATCGATTCATTATTAACACATATTTAGCCTTGAGGAATCATTTTATCTGGGTATTTTGATATAATAATATCGGCAGGCACTGTTTTAGACTCCTTATTATTTAGGGGCTTTCCCAAATCATAGGCAGAGCCTCATTTTCGCGCCGGTGTTGCGCACTTGTTTTTGAGAGGCATGACATGCAGTCGCATGTGAGAGGAGCTCTGATACTTAGAAAAGACTTTCTGAAGGCGTCATTTGGTATCGTATTCCCCTTTGGGCTTGGTTGGGTCTCAGCAAAGCAGATACCAGGGACTGTAAAGGGGTTAAAGTTAAAAACGTCTCCGGTTCCGTTATTTTAAGGGTTAAAGCTTCCAAATTTGGTGTGCAATACTTTTAAGGCTTTAAGACACTGTGGTGAAAATTTGGTGAATTTTGAACAATTTCTTCATGTTTTTTCGCAATTGCAGTAATAAAGTGTGTTCAGTTTAAAATTTAAAGTGACAGTAACGGTTTTATTTTAAAACGTTTTTTGTACTTTGTTATCAAGTTTATGCCTGTTTAACATGTCTGAACTACCAGATAGACTGTGTTCTGAATGTGGGGAAGCCAGAATTCCTATTCATTTAAATAAATGTGATTTATGTGACAATGACAATGATGCCCAAGATGATTCCTCAAGTGAGGGGAGTAAGCATGGTACTGCATCATTCCCTCCTTCGTCTACACGAGTCTTGCCCACTCAGGAGGCCCCTAGTACATCTAGCGCGCCAATACTCCTTACTATGCAACAATTAACGGCTGTAATGGATAATTCTGTCAAAAACATTTTAGCCAAAATGAACACTTACCAGCGTAAGCGTGACTGCTCTGTTTTAGATACTGTAGAGCATGACGACGCTGATAATAATGGTTCTGAAGGGCCCCTAACCCAGTCTGATGGGGCCAGGGAGGTTTTGTCTGAGGGAGAAATTACTGATTCAGGGAACATTTCTCAACAAGCTGAACCTGATGTGATTACGTTTAAATTTAAGTTGGAACATCTCCGCATTCTGCTCAAGGAGGTATTATCCACTCTGGATGATTGTGACAAGTTGGTCATCCCAGAGAAACTATGTAAAATGGACAAGTTCCTAGAGGTCCCGGGACTCCCAGAAGCTTTTCCTATACCCAAGCGGGTGGCGGACATTGTTAATAAAGAATGGGAAAGGCCCGGTATTCCTTTCGTCCCTCCCCCCATATTTAAAAAATTGTTTCCTATGGTCGACCCCAGAAAGGACTTATGGCAGACAGTCCCCAAGGTCGAGGGAGCGGTTTCCACTTTAAACAAACGCACCACTATACCCATAGAGGATAGTTGTGCTTTCAAAGATCCTATGGATAAAAAATTAGAAGGTTTACTTAAAAAGATGTTTGTTCAGCAGGGTTACCTTCTACAACCTATTTCATGCATGGTCCCTGTAGCTACAGCCGCATGTTTCTGGTTCGATGAGCTGATAAAGGCGGTCGATAGTGATTCTCCCCCTTATGAGGAGATTATGGACAGAATCAATGCTCTCAAATTGGCTAATTCTTTCACCCTAGACGCCACTTTGCAATTGGCTAGGTTAGCGGCTAAGAATTCAGGGTTTGCTATTGTGGCGCGCAGAGCGCTTTGGTTGAAATCTTGGTCAGCTGATGCGTCTTCCAAGAACAAGCTACTTAACATTCCTTTCAAGGGGAAAACGCTGTTTGGCCCTGACTTGAAAGAGATTATCTCTGATATCACTGGGGGTAAGGGCCACGCCCTTCCTCAGGATCGGCCTTTCAAGGCAAAAAATAAACCTAATTTTCGTCCCTTTCGTAGAAACGGACCAGCCCAAAGTGCTACGTCCTCTAAGCAAGAGGGTAATACTTCTCAAGCCAAGCCAGCTTGGAGACCAATGCAAGGCTGGAACAAGGGAAAGCAGGCCAAGAAACCTGCCACTGCTACCAAGACAGCATGAAATGTTGGCCCCCGATCCGGGACCGGATCTGGTGGGGGGCAGACTCTCTCTCTTCGCTCAGGCTTGGGCAAGAGATGTTCTGGATCCTTGGGCGCTAGAAATAGTCTCCCAAGGTTATCTTCTGGAATTCAAGGGGCTTCCCCCAAGGGGGAGGTTCCACAGGTCTCAGTTGTCTTCAGACCACATAAAAAGACAGGCATTCTTACATTGTGTAGAAGACCTGTTAAAAATGGGAGTGATTCATCCTGTTCCATTAAGAGAACAAGGGATGGGGTTCTACTCCAATCTGTTCATAGTTCCCAAAAAAGAGGGAACGTTCAGACCAATCTTAGATCTCAAGATCTTAAACAAGTTTCTCAAGGTTCCATCGTTCAAGATGGAAACCATTCGAACTATTCTTCCTTCCATCCAGGAAGGTCAATTCATGACCACGGTGGATTTAAAGGATGCGTATCTACATATTCCTATCCACAAGGAACATCATCGGTTCCTAAGGTTCGCATTCCTGGACAAGCATTACCAGTTCGTGGCGCTTCCTTTCGGATTAGCCACTGCTCCAAGGATTTTCACAAAGGTACTAGGGTCCCTTCTAGCTGTGCTAAGACCAAGGGGCATTGCTGTAGTACCTTACTTGGACGACATTCTGATTCAAGCGTCGTCCCTTCCTCAAGCAAAGGCTCACACGGACATTGTCCTGGCCTTTCTCAGATCTCACGGATGGAAAGTGAACGTGGAAAAGAGTTCTCTATCTCCGTCAACAAGGGTTCCCTTCTTGGGAACAATAATAGACTCCTTAGAAATGAGGATTTTTCTGACAGAGGCCAGAAAAACAAAACTTCTAGACTCTTGTCGGATACTTCATTCCGTTCCTCTTCCTTCCATAGCGCAGTGCATGGAAGTGATCGGTTCGATGGTAGCGGCAATGGACATAGTTCCTTTTGCGCGCATTCATCTAAGACCATTACAACTGTGCATGCTCAGTCAGTGGAATGGGGACTATACAGACTTGTCTCCGAAGATACAAGTAAATCAGAGGACCAGAGACTCACTCCGTTGGTGGCTGTCCCTGGACAACCTGTCACAAGGGATGACATTCCGCAGACCGGAGTGGGTCATCGTCACGACCGACGCCAGTCTGATGGGCTGGGGCGCGGTCTGGGGATCCCTGAAAGCTCAGGGTCTTTGGTCTCGGGAAGAATCTCTTCTACCGATAAATATTCTGGAACTGAGAGCGATATTCAATGCTCTCAAGGCTTGGCCTCAGCTAGCGAGGGCCAAGTTCATTCGGTTTCAATCAGACAACATGACAACTGTTGCGTACATCAACCATCAGGGGGGAACAAGGAGTTCCCTAGCGATGGAAGAAGTGACCAAAATCATTCTATGGGCGGAGTCTCACTCCTGCCACCTGTCTGCTATCCACATCCCAGGAGTGGAAAATTGGGAAGCGGATTTTCTGAGTCGTCAGACATTGCATCCGGGGGAGTGGGAACTCCATCCGGAAATCTTTGCCCAAGTCACTCAGCTGATCTGATGGCCTCTCGTCAGAACTTCAAAGTTCCTTGCTACGGGTCCAGATCCAGGGATCCCAAGGCGGCTCTAGTGGATGCACTAGTAGCACCTTGGACCTTCAAACTAGCTTATGTGTTCCCGCCGTTTCCTCTCATCCCCAGGCTGGTAGCCAGGATCAATCAGGAGAGGGCGTCTGTGATCTTGATAGCTCCTGCGTGGCCACGCAGGACTTGGTATGCAGATCTGGTGAATATGTCATCGGCTCCACCTTGGAAGCTACCTTTGAGACGAGACCTTCTTGTTCAGGGTCCGTTCGAACATCCGAATCTGGTTTCACTCCAGCTGACTGCTTGGAGATTGAACGCTTGATCTTATCGAAGCGAGGGTTCTCAGATTCTGTTATCGATACTCTTGTTCAGGCCAGAGAGCCTGTAACTAGAAAGATTTACCACAAAATTTGGAAAAAATATATCTGTTGGTGTGAATCTAAAGGATTCCCTTGGGACAAGGTTAAGATTCCTAAGATTCTATCCTTCCTTCAAGAAGGATTGGAAAAAGGATTATCTGCTAGTTCCCTGAAGGGACAGATTTCTGCCTTGTCTGTGTTACTTCACAAAAAGCTGGCAGCTGTGCCAGATGTTCAAGCCTTTGTTCAGGCTCTGGTTAGAATTAAGCCTGTTTACAAACCTTTGACTCCTCCTTGGAGTCTCAACTTAGTTCTTTCAGTTCTTCAGGGGGTTCCGTTTGAACCCTTACATTCCGTTGATATTAAGTTATTATCTTGGAAGGTTTTGTTTTTAGTTGCGATTTCTTCTGCTAGAAGAGTTTCAGAATTATCTGCTCTGCAGTGTTCTCCTCCTTATCTGGTGTTCCATGCAGATAAGGTGGTTTTACGTACTAAACCTGGTTTTCTTCCAAAAGTTGTTTCTAACAAAAACATTAACCAGGAGATTATCGTACCTTCTCTGTGTCCGAAACCAGTGTCAAAGAAGGAACGTTTGTTGCACAATCTGGATGTTGTTCGCGCTCTAAAATTCTATTTAGATGCTACAAAGGATTTTAGACAAACATCTTCCTTGTTTGTTGTTTATTCCGGTAAAAGGAGAGGTCAAAAAGCAACTTCTACCTCTCTCTCTTTTTGGATTAAAAGCATCATCAGATTGGCTTACGAGACTGCCGGACGGCAGCCTCCCGAAAGAATCACGGCTCATTCCACTAGGGCTGTGGCTTCCACATGGGCCTTCAAGAACGAGGCTTCTGTTGATCAGATATGTAGGGCAGCGACTTGGTCTTCACTGCACACTTTTACCAAATTTTACAAGTTTGATACTTTTGCTTCTTCTGAGGCTATTTTTGGGAGAAAGGTTTTGCAAGCCGTGGTGCCTTCCATTTAGGTGACCTGATTTGCTCCCTCCCTTCATCCGTGTCCTAAAGCTTTGGTATTGGTTCCCACAAGTAAGGATGACGCCGTGGACCGGACACACCTATGTTGGAGAAAACAGAATTTATGTTTACCTGATAAATTACTTTCTCCAACGGTGTGTCCGGTCCACGGCCCGCCCTGGTTTTTTTAATCAGGTCTGATAATTTATTTTCTTTAACTACAGTCACCACGGTACCATATGGTTTCTCCTATGCAAATATTCCTCCTTAACGTCGGTCGAATGACTGGGGTAGGCGGAGCCTAGGAGGGATCATGTGACCAGCTTTGCTGGGCTCTTTGCCATTTCCTGTTGGGGAAGAGAATATTCCCACAAGTAAGGATGACGCCGTGGACCGGACACACCGTTGGAGAAAGTAATTTATCAGGTAAACATAAATTCTGTTATTGTTCAGATTTTCACAGAAATATTGGGCCTTGGCCAATTTTGTTTGTTTAGTGCATATATTTTGCCATTGTCTATATACACAGTGATCGTTCATATAGCCAGTATGCTTGAATTTTGACCACAATGAATCCCGAAACTGGTACATTTGAATGAGCTGTGATCCAATTCAAGTGTGCTCCTTTTACTCTCACCTTACGCAGCAGGCATGTAAATTCCAAACTTGTAGGAGTTCAGACTAAAAGAATTCAACTGCAGAGTCTAGATGTGGGATCAGGTTTAATCTGTGCCAGGGGAGGTTCTTGATGTCATTTAGAAATGATTGAAGATTAATTTTTTTAAGGACCTGGTGATTGTAACCTTGGGAGAGGATTTAGTTGCCTTTATTTTGCGCACGCAGTACACTAAGCAGTGGTCAATGAAATTGTTAGGGAGAACACCTGCCTCCTGGATTTGGTCGGGAGAAGTGGAGAGAATCCAGTCGAGCAGGGTGTGATTATGGCTTTTGATGTTTATAGTTTCACTAAGGAGATGTGCTATGTCAGAAAGGGAATGCACAGGGGAGCTAGGTGGGTGGTAGATTCCTGCAACAATGATTGATTTACTGCACGGGATCTCAATTTTGCCAGAAAGGAAATCAAAGGTGGCGGGAGAGCTAGATTTTTGTAAGGGGGTGTAATTTGTGAAATTGTCAACATAAATTACAATGCCGCCTCCTCTCATTGCTCTATCATTTCTATGGCATGAATACCCATGTATTGCAATGGCAGAGTCAGGTATTTTTGCGGTTAGCCACGATTCAGAGATAACAATGATTTTGGGCTTGTATTGTAAACACCATGCTTGCAGTGCATACATTTTTTGGTAGTAAGCTGTGGATATTACAGTGCACAAAGGAGAGGCCTTTTTTAGCTGGATGGTTAGGAATGGAATTTGTTGGTGGACCAGGGTTAGACTCTACACCATTTGCAAGGGCAAGTAACATAAGGAATAGGAATTTGGAAATAATTTTTGTTTGCCAATATAGTGAATGTGATACTTTATAATTTTGTGAGGTGGGGATAGGAGGGTTATTTTTTATAACTCTCCACCAGCACTCAGCAGATAAGTTACAGCAACAGAGCAGGCCGTGGTGTATGATAATTTATTTTCCAGTTAGAGGTGTGCGATTATGGCGGAAGTTATGTGAACAAAATTGGAGTGAGAAAAGGGTTATTACAAATAACATTATGGTCATATTTGGATTCATGTTAGTGGTATGAGGTGTGTAGATGAAAATAAAACAAACCAAATTTTTTTTAAATATAATAAATTTAAAAAAGTAATAAAAGTATATACTATTGATGTGTGATATGTAGCTATTTGCTATGTAGTCTATAGGGTTAAGTTAAAGGAAGGATGTGCTGATCAGTGTTTGCAGTTGTTATTTAGATTAAATCATTTTTATTGAACATATTAGACAAAAGAATTAAGGTACATTCCAGAAAATGAATACAATAAGTACATTCTCATC
The DNA here is from genome assembly GCF_027579735.1 of Bombina bombina. NCBI lineage: Eukaryota > Metazoa > Chordata > Amphibia > Anura > Bombinatoridae > Bombina > Bombina bombina. The sequence goes on from NC_069499.1 coordinate 190,233,237, forward strand.
CCCCTCCCACCTGGGAATATGCCACATCTGCAACTGATATTTGATTGGAGGGATAAAGTCCTGTAGCTACTGTCAGAAAGATGCCGGTCAATATTTAAAAAAACCCATCCTGTTTACATAAGGCAACAATTGGGGTGTCAAATGTGACTAGGGCCTGTTGTCCGTGAGTTGCAACACAAGCTGGGCATTACTAGCTTTTTCATATTCAGTTCCCTTACATGCGTCCTTTAGCTCCAAAGTAAAAGAGGTTCATAAACATGCAGTTGTCATTTAAGCAGAATGAAAGTAGTGTGGGAGACTATAAATGAAGACATTACCCTGGGGTGGGTGGGTTTATAAGATAAATAAGCACATTTTATAATAGAAGTAAATTGGAAAGTTGTTTAAAATTATATGTTCTTCCTGAATCATGAAAGAAAAATATGTTATGTCCCTTTAACTATGAAAATTGTGTTTTTCCTGTTTACATAAGATTTTGAAGTGCATACTTCAGTATTCCGAAGCCTAATCTTGCTGCATTCTGTGCAGTGCGTCAACTGCAGCAGGTGAAATCAGATACCACACTAGTATGTCCATGAACTACAAAAAAAAAATGCAAAAACACAATTTAAATCCTTTTAATCAATTTTGCATGGTAATCGTTTTTAAGTGCAGTATATTAATTATTAACCCTTTACTATATGTACGTTTAGAAAAAACAACACACCACTTATTGCCCTACTGTGTATGCCATGTACGTACTGCTCAAGACACGTGCACACCCCTGAGCTTACCTAAGTATGCTTCCAGTTTTAATTAGGAATTCCATGGGAAAAGGTTGACAATAGATGTAAATTTAAACTTTTTTTTTACTTTCTTTTTAAAAATACTGACATTTATTTATTTAGCTTGTACAGTATTGTGTGTAAAATGAGTTACTTATCTAATGCGTTTATATTTCTAAAACACTTAGTGTAAAGCACAAAAGGAGGTCACTGACTGAACCAGATTGTTTTACAATTTAAACAAACAAACCGTCACCTCCTTTTGATTGTAAAGCTTGGGGGGGGGGGGGGATATATATCCCTAAGCAAGGTGATTTACCCATGAAAGTGTATTTGTCTCATCTTTGAAAGCTGCAAGGCATTGCTGCCTCTGGTGGTACTTTCCAAAGGGGAATGCTGCAGGGATACTTTTCAGTGAAGCAAAAATAACTGAAGTTTTTTTTTCAATATTTATGATGTACACAAAACAAAATTAGGGAATCGCATACCGCTTTAAATAAATTACACATTTTCTTTTAATTATCAAAAAGATTTGCTTGAAATTAAAATGATCCCTGCTTCTATGAAGACTGTTATGCAAAAACTGATTGTGCAAAATTCAAGTCCAATGTGTAAAATATTTGAAAAAATGTATTAAAAATAGTGTAGTGCTATTTAAGGCTATAGGTGCAAAGCTTGTATTGAAAGTGATTTTGCCTGTGGTATCCCCTACCTATACTGAAAGTGATTTTGCCTGTGGTATCCCCTACCTATACTGAAAGTGATTTTGCCTGTGGTATCCCCTACCTATACTGAAAGTGATTTTGCCTATGATATACCCTACCTATACTGAAAGTGATTTTGCCTGTGGTATCCCCTACCTATATTGAAAGTGATTTTGCCTGTGGTATCCCCTACCTATACTGAAAGTGATTTTGCCTATGATATACCCTACCTATACTGAAAGTGATTTTGCCTGTGGTATCCCCTACCTATATTGAAAGTGATTTCTCCAACATAGGTGTGTCCGGTCCACGGCGTCATCCTTACTTGTGGGATATTCTCTTCCCCAACAGGAAATGGCAAAGAGCCCAGCAAAGCTGGTCACATGATCCCTCCTAGGCTCCGCCTTCCCCAGTCATTCTCTTTGCCGTTGTACAGGCAACATCTCCACGGAGATGGCTTAGAGTTTTTTAGTGTTTAACTGTAGTTTTTATTATTCAATCAAGAGTTTGTTATTTTAAAATAGTGCTGGTATGTACTATTTACTCTGAAACAGGAAAGAGATGAAGATTTCTGTTTGTAAGAGGAAAATGATTTTAGCAACCGTTACTAAAATCGATGGCTGTTTCCACACAGGACTGTTGAGAGGAATTAACTTCAGTTGGGGGAACAGTGAGCAGACTTTTGCTGCTTGAGGTATGACACATTCTAACAAGACAATGTAATGCTGGAAGCTGTCATTTTCCCTATGGGATCCGGTAAGCCATTTTTATTACAGACAGAAAAAAAGGGCTTCACAAGGGCTTTTTAAGACTGTAGACATTTTCTGGGCTAAATCGATTTATATATAAACATATTTTATACTCCATAGCCTTGAGGAATTATTTTAATCTTGGGAATTTTGTAAAATAACCGGCAGGCACTGTATTGGACACCTTATTCTCTAGGGGCTTTCCCTAATCATAGGCAGAGTCTCATTTTCGCGCCTGTATTGCGCACTTGTTTTTGAGAAGCATGACATGCAGATGCATGTGTGAGGAGCTCTGATACATAGAAAAGACTTTCTGAAGGCGTCATTTGGTATCGTATTCCCCTTTGGGCTTGGTTGGGTCTCAGCAAAGCAGATACCAGGGACTGTAAAGGGGTTAAATATAAAAACGGCTCCGGTTCCGTTATTTTAAGGGTTAAAGCTTCCAAATTTGGTGTGCAATACTTTTAAGGCTTTAAGACACTGTAGTGAAATTTTGGTGAATTTTGAACAATTCCTTCATACTTTTTCGCAATTGCAGTAATAAAGTGTGTTCAGTTTAAAATTTAAAGTGACAGTAACGGTTTTATTTTAAAACGTTTTTTGTACTTTGTTATCAAGTTTATGCCTGTTTAACATGTCTGAACTACCAGATAGACTGTGTTCTGAATGTGGGGAAGCCAAGGTTCCTTCTCATTTAAATAGATGTGATTTATGTGACACAAAATTTAGAGAAAATGATGCCCAAGATGATTCCTCAAGTGAGGGGAGTAAGCATGGTACTGCATCATCCCCTCCTTCGTCTACACCAGTCTTGCCCACACAGGAGGCCCCTAGTACATCTAGCGCGCCAATACTCCTTACTATGCAACAATTAACGGCTGTAATGGATAATTCTATCAAAAACATTTTAGCCAAAATGCCCACTTATCAGCGAAAGCGCGACTGCTCTGTTTTAGAAAATACTGAAGAGCATGAGGACGCTGATGATATTGGTTCTGAAGGGCCCCTACACCAGTCTGAAGGGGCCAGGGAGGTTTTGTCTGAGGGAGAAATTTCAGATTCAGGGAAAATTTCTCAACAAGCTGAACCTGATGTGATTACATTTAAATTTAAGTTGGAACATCTCCGCGCTCTGCTTAAGGAGGTGTTATCCACTCTGGATGATTGTGAGAATTTGGTCATTCCAGAGAAACTATGTAAAATGGACAAGTTCCTAGAGGTCCCGGGGCCCCCCGAAGCTTTTCCTATACCCAAGCGGGTGGCGGACATTGTAAATAAAGAATGGGAAAGGCCCGGTATACCTTTCGTCCCTCCCCCCATATTTAAAAAATTGTTTCCTATGGTCGACCCCAGAAAGGACTTATGGCAGACAGTCCCCAAGGTCGAGGGGGCGGTTTCTACTCTAAACAAACGCACCACTATACCCATAGAAGATAGTTGTGCTTTCAAAGATCCTATGGATAAAAAATTAGAAGGTTTGCTTAAAAAGATGTTTGTTCAGCAAGGTTACCTTCTACAACCAATTTCATGCATTGTCCCTGTCACTACAGCCGCGTGTTTCTGGTTCGATGAGCTAGAAAAGGCGATCAATAATAATTCTTCTTCTTATGAGGAGATTATGGACAGAATTCGTGCTCTCAAATTGGCTAATTCTTTCACCCTAGACGCCACTTTGCAATTGGCTAGGTTAGCGGCGAAAAATTCTGGGTTTGCTATTGTGGCGCGCAGAGCGCTTTGGTTAAAATCTTGGTCAGCGGATGCGTCTTCCAAGAACAAATTGCTTAACATTCCTTTCAAGGGGAAAACGCTGTTTGGCCCTGACTTGAAAGAGATTATCTCTGATATCACTGGGGGCAAGGGCCACGCCCTTCCTCGGGATAGGTCTTTCAAGGCCAAAAATAAACCTAATTTTCGTCCCTTTCGCAGAAACGGACCAGCCCCAAGTGCTACGTCCTCTAAGCAGGAGGGTAATACTTCTCAAGCCAAACCAGCCTGGAGACCAATGCAAGGCTGGAACAAAGGAAAGCAGGCCAAGAAACCTGCCACTGCTACCAAGACAGCATGAGATGTTGGCCCCCGATCCGGGACCGGATCTGGTGGGGGGCAGACTCTCTCTCTTCGCTCAGGCTTGGGCAAGAGATGTTCTGGATCCTTGGGCGCTAGAAATAGTCTCCCAAGGTTATCTTCTGGAATTCAAGGGGCTTCCCCCAAGGGGGAGGTTCCACAGGTCTCAATTGTCTTCAGACCACATAAAAAAACAGGCATTCTTGCATTGTGTAGAAGACCTGTTAAAAATGGGAGTGATTCATCCTGTTCCATTAGGAGAACAAGGGATGGGGTTCTACTCCAATCTGTTCGTAGTTCCCAAAAAAGAGGGAACGTTCAGACCAATCTTAGATCTCAAGATCCTAAACAAGTTTCTCAAGGTTCCATCGTTCAAAATGGAAACCATTCGAACAATTCTTCCTTCCATCCAGGAAGGTCAATTCATGACCACGGTGGATTTAAAGGATGCGTATCTACATATTCCTATCCACAAGGAACATCATCGGTTCCTAAGGTTCGCATTCCTGGACAAGCATTACCAGTTTGTGGCACTTCCATTCGGATTAGCCACTGCTCCAAGGATTTTCACAAAGGTACTAGGGTCCCTTCTAGCGGTGCTAAGACCAAGGGGCATTGCAGTAGTACCTTACTTGGACGACATTCGGATTCAAGCGTCGTCCCTTCCTCAAGCAAAGGCTCACACGGACATTGTCCTGGCCTTTCTCAGATCTCACGGATGGAAAGTGAACGTAGATAAGAGTTCTCTATCTCCGTCAACAAGGGTTCCCTTCTTGGGAACAATAATAGACTCCTTAGAAATGAGGATTTTTCTGACAGAGGCCAGAAAAACAAAACTTCTGAACTCTTGTCAAATACTTCATTCTGTTCCTCTTCCTTCCATAGCGCAGTGCATGGAAGTAATAGGTTTGATGGTAGCGGCAATGGACATAGTTCCTTTTGCGCGCATTCATCTAAGACCATTACAACTGTGCATGCTCAGTCAGTGGAATGGGGACTATACAGACTTGTCTCCGACGATACAAGTAAATCAGAGGACCAGAGATTCACTCCGTTGGTGGCTGTCCCTGGACAACCTGTCACAGGGGATGAGCTTCCGCAGACCAGAGTGGGTAATTGTCACGACCGACGCCAGTCTGGTGGGCTGGGGCGCGGTCTGGGGACCCCTGAAAGCTCAGGGTCTTTGGTCTCGGGAAGAATCTCTTCTACCGATAAATATTCTGGAACTGAGAGCGATATTCAATGCTCTCAAGGCTTGGCCTCAGCTAGCAAAGGCCAAGTTCATACGGTTTCAATCAGACAACATGACAACTGTTGCGTACATCAACCATCAGGGGGGAACAAGGAGTTCCCTGGCGATGGAAGAAGTGACCAAAGTCATTCAATGGGCGGAGACTCACTCCTGCCACTTGTCTGCAATCCACATCCCAGGAGTGGAAAATTGGGAAGCGGATTTTCTGAGTCGTCAGACATTTCATCCGGGGGAGTGGGAACTCCATCCGGAAATCTTTGCCCAAATTACTCATCTGTGGGGCATTCCAGACATGGATCTGATGGCCTCTCGTCAGAACTTCAAGGTTCCTTGCTACGGGTCCAGATCCAGGGATCCCAAGGCGACTCTAGTAGATGCACTAGTAGCACCTTGGACCTTCAAACTAGCTTATGTATTCCCGCCGTTTCCTCTCATCCCCAGGCTGGTAGCCAGGATCAAGCAGGAGAGGGCATCGGTGATCTTGATAGCTCCTGCGTGGCCACGCAGGACTTGGTATGCAGACCTGGTGAATATGTCATCGGCTCCACCATGGAAGCTACCTTTGAGACGAGACCTTCTTGTTCAAGGTCCGTTCGAACATCCGAATCTGGTCTCACTCCAACTGACTGCTTGGAGATTGAACGCTTGATCTTATCAAAGCGAGGATTCTCAGATTCTGTCATTGATACTCTTGTCCAGGCCAGAAAGCCTGTAACTAGAAAAATTTACCACAAAATATGGAAAAAATATATCTGTTGGTGTGAATCTAAAGGATTCCCTTGGGACAAGGTAAAAATTCCTAAGATTCTATCCTTTCTTCAAGAAGGTTTGGAGAAAGGATTATCTGCAAGTTCCTTGAAGGGACAGATTTCTGCCTTGTCTGTGTTACTTCACAAAAAGCTGGCAGCTGTGCCAGATGTTCAAGCCTTTGTTCAGGCTCTGGTTAGAATCAAGCCTGTTTACAAACCTTTGACTCCTCCTTGGAGTCTCAATTTAGTTCTTTCAGTTCTTCAGGGGGTTCCGTTTGAACCCTTACATTCCGTTGATATTAAGTTATTATCTTGGAAAGTTTTGTTTTTGGTTGCAATTTCTTCTGCTAGAAGAGTTTCAGAATTATCTGCTCTGCAGTGTTCTCCTCCTTATCTGGTGTTCCATGCAGATAAGGTGGTTTTACGTACTAAACCTGGTTTTCTTCCGAAAGTTGTTTCTAACAAAAACATTAACCAGGAGATAGTCGTGCCTTCTTTGTGTCCGAATCCAGTTTCAAAGAAGGAACGTCTGTTGCACAATTTGGATGTTGTTCGTGCTCTAAAATTCTATTTAGATGCTACAAAGGATTTTAGACAAACATCTTCCTTGTTTGTTGTTTATTCGGGTAAAAGGAGAGGTCAAAAAGCAACTTCTACCTCTCTCTCTTTTTGGATTAAAAGCATCATCAGATTGGCTTACGAGACTGCCGGACGGCAGCCTCCTGACAGAATCACAGCTCATTCCACTAGGGCTGTGGCTTCCACATGGGCCTTCAAGAACGAGGCTTCTGTTGATCAGATATGTAAGGCAGCGACTTGGTCTTCACTGCACACTTTTACTAAATTTTACAAGTTTGATACTTTTGCTTCTTCTGAGGCTATTTTTGGGAGAAAGGTTTTGCAAGCCGTGGTGCCTTCCATCTAGGTGACCTGATTGATTCCCTCCCTTCATCCGTGTCCTAAAGCTTTGGTATTGGTTCCCACAAGTAAGGATGACGCCGTGGACCGGACACACCTATGTTGGAGAAAACAGAATTTATGTTTACCTGATAAATTACTTTCTCCAACGGTGTGTCCGGTCCACGGCCCGCCCTGGTTTTTTAATCAGGTCTGATAATTTATTTTCTTTAACTACAGTCACCACGGTATCATATGGTTTCTCCTATGCAAATATTCCTCCTTTACGTCGGTCGAATGACTGGGGAAGGCGGAGCCTAGGAGGGATCATGTGACCAGCTTTGCTGGGCTCTTTGCCATTTCCTGTTGGGGAAGAGAATATCCCACAAGTAAGGATGACGCCGTGGACCGGACACACCGTTGGAGAAAGTAATTTATCAGGTAAACATAAATTCTGTTTTTGCCTGTGGTATCCCCTACCTATACTGAAAGTGATTTTGCCTGTGGTATCTCCTACTTATACTGAAAGTTATTTTGCCTGTGATATCCCTACCTATACTGAAAGTGATTTTGCCTGTGGTACCCCTACCTATACTGAAAGTGATTTTGTCTGTGGTATCCCCTACCTATACTGAAAGTGATTTTGCCTGTGGTATCCCCTACCTATACTGAAAGTGATTTTGCCTGTGGTATCCCCTACCTATACTGAAAGTGATTTTGCCTGTGGTATCCCCTACCTATACTGAAAGTGATTTTGCCTGTGGTATCTCCTACTTATACTGAAAGTTATTTTGCCTGTGATATCCCTACCTATACTGAAAGTGATTTTGCCTGTGGTACCCCCTACCTATACTGAAAGTGATTTTGCCTGTGATATCCCCTACCTATACTGAAAGTGATTTTGCCTGTGGTACCCCTACCTATACTGAAAGTGATTTTGCCTGTGATATCCCCTACCTATACTGAAAGTGATTTTGCCTGTGATATCCCCTACCTATACTGAAAGTGATTTTGCCTGTGGTACCCCCTACCTATACTGAAAGTGATTTTGCCTGTGATATCCCCTACCTATACTGAAAGTGATTTTGCCTGTGGTACCCCTACCTATACTGAAAGTGATTTTGCCTGTGATATCCCCTACCTATACTGAAAGTGATTTTGCCTGTGGTATCCCCTACCTATACTGAAAGTGATTTTGTCTGTGGTATCCCCTACCTATACTGATAGTTATTGGCAAACTGTGTAAACACAGCAAGCAGAAGAAATTAGAGTGGGAGAGAGAATATTCTAAACTGTTAATTTTCATTTGTTTTAGAATTGAGACAGAGATAAGAAAGGGAACCATTTGAGTGATAATATAAGGATGTCTGATCTCTCTACAAGCTTAGCCTATTTTGATGGTTGGTGGTTTCAAAGAGCAAATCCAGCTACTTCATTTACAAAAAGAAACATAAAGGAGCAATGTCTCATACATTTTTATACTTGGCAGCTGGTATAACGAGTTATTTGGAAGAAATTAAGGGGAAAATCAATTTTACAGTACACTATCCATTTAATGCTTCTGATGGCTTTTATTTAAAAAAAATAATAATAATAATTTCAGGAACAAGTTAATAGAGAGACCATTTAAAAATGTAACTTACTAGATAACAATGGATCATAGTGCATGCAAAACATTGAATATAGTGTAACACTAAACGAGGCTTACATTTAAATATGTGATTTTAAATCCTAAAGAGGAAGTGTAGACATATGCTGTGTTACATGTGGAAGATAGATGATAATAGAAAGATTGTAAACATAGTGCAGCATACTATTTTGTTCTTTATTATAAAATTACAGGTGGAGGAAAATAGAAAAAAAACTGCTTCTTGGGGGGAAACTACTTGAATCTTAAGCTGCAGCATCTTCTTGGCCCTAACATAATAGATCCTTGATCCTTACAATGGTATCCGACACAAAGCCTAAATGAAAGAAAATGATTGAGATACCAAGGTAGCAATACAGAATATTTAGGCTTGTATGGAATTCTGCACCAAGCCGATGTGTTACTCCGCTCCATGCACAATGCAGTATTGCAGTAACAGATCCCCTGCAGCAAAGAGTAAATTATTTTGTAATCAAATTCCGCTGCTCACACTTATCATGCACAGACACTGTGATTGTAGCTGGCTTTTTCCTGTGTATATTCATTCTGCAGTAACAGAAGAGGAGCTTGTCCGTTACAACAATTCTTGTAGCCTTTGATTGCAGTTCATGAT